>NC_061820.1:40158224-40163224 GCF_019202785.1 Penaeus chinensis | reverse complement strand
CCTGGATTCAAACCTCTTCGTCTTCGTCTATGCAAATTGTCAAGCGAAGGTCAGTATTGATGACATCCTTCATTATTTTATTTCATATGTGTAATTATTGTATTTTTTTTATCGTGATTCTTATCATTTATCGTTATTAATATGTTTGTTTCACTGTTATCGTTATCTTTTTGATTCATTGTTGTTAAATGAGGCCATTTATAGATATCAACAAAATCATCACCATCTTTAATATCACAATTCATATTTTTCTCATTATCATAAGCAAAATTAATAATATACCTTCCTTGATTCACTCGGCCAGCAATAGAGAGAGAGAGAGAGAGAGAGAGAGAGAGAGAGAGAGAGAGAGAGAGAGAGAGAGAGAGAGAGAGAGAGAAATCTTATGATTATTATCCGTAGTGTTTATATACAGTTTGCAAATCACTCATGGCTCTTTACTGAAAAAGAAAACGCGTAATTTATGCCTGACTGTGTGTATGTTCTAAAGATAGCAAAAATATAGCGAAAAACGCTACGGTTTCTACGGTTTGTTCAGTATGAATCCCGTAAACTATTGTGTTTGAAGTTAACATTTAATATGCTTATAATACTTAATTACGTTTATTTACTATGGCGATACAGACTTTCATGGATGTGTTTACTGTCACTGTATAGGATGGGTAGGCCTACATTTTTCTTTTCTTTTTTATCATAGTTATTAGAAATATTCAAAAAATACATTATAATAATACTATATAGACCGAAAACCGTAAAAAAAAAAAAAATGCAGCATAAAACGTTAAAAATACATACATCCAGACAAAAATACGTTGCAATTCCTGTCATGAAATTGACAATAATGACACCCTTTAGAAGAGGCCAAGGTCAGTACACTCAGAAAATATACTACATTTTCGCACTAATTGTGTAAACAACGCAAGAATAGATCGTTTAATATATTTTTTTTTTGTTTATGTTTTCCAATTATGAACATGACCTTCCACGCCATAAAGTAAGTTATAGGAGAATTATCCACCTCTACAAAGGTATAATTTACTTCAAAAAGTCGTTTGCTGTTTTGGGGCACCATACTATTAACACCAAAATTATAAGCAAAATAATATGTTGTAAATATATATCTAGAGTAAAATAATATGGTACACAATCATAAAGTGTTAAAAAAAGTTAGTATACTATTTACCGTCACCTCATTATATATATATATATATATATATATATATATATATATATATAAATTCCACAGTGTACAGTCAGGGGCGTCATTTCAGCTTTTATTTGAAGGAGCTGGGCGCAAGGTTGGCGAACGATATGAATTTTTGTTTTTGTTTTTTGAGAAATTAGCTATTCTGGGAGCATTTTTAAGCTATGACCAGAGGTTTAAAGGTGTAATTTAGGCTTAATTGTAAGAGTTTGGCCCTCGGGGGGGGGGGGGGGAGTCAGACGCCCCTATGTACAGTACATTATAGTACATATTTACATAGGGAGGTGGTGTGTGATAATCATGATTGGTAGAATCGACGTTTCATAGTGTATAGTTTCTTCGTTACGTTCCATCATTAAGCTAAAATTTAACTTGTTATTTTTCTCAACTTAACTTTTAAACTTTTTTCAAGTTATTTCATCGTAGTACATATTTATTGTGCTAATTATTGCTTTAATGTTTCTTATACTGCATTGGTTCGACTCAGAAAAGGATCCTGATTCATTTATTACACAAATATATACTGAACTAATGCAATGTGTGTGTGTGTGTGTGTGTGTGTGTGTGTGTGTGTGTGTGTGTGTGTGTGTGTGTGTGTGTGTGTGTGTGTGTGTGTTAGAGTATTTCAGAAATTACTATGTGCGTCAGTACACTATGTACGCATCAGCTCAATATGTATAGACATGTGATAATTAGTCAAACAGTGCCTTTCACATTCACAGACAACATATTTAAAAACTTTTATCTCATCCATTATACACCTACTTACCCATACGCACGAACGGTAGTGAATAATATCCCAACTCGAGAAGAATCTTGAAGTAAAAAACACAGTCATGCCGTAAATCAGAAGCTAACACTTTCTTTCCCAGATTCAAGGCGTGTACCGCGTGGGTCCGAGAGGCGGCGTGATTCTGGACGCGGTTGAGCACTGGGACTTACACAACGGTATCACAACGGATCACCTCTATGACGATTTGGACAAAAGGCGAGATTTCCGTGGCTATCCCATGCAGGGCGTCGGTGTGGAGGTAAGGGCGACGGAGGTTGAGCTCTGAGGTGTCAATGGGTGGTTTTAACTTGCTGTTATTAAGGGTAATTCATTCTCTCACATCATTTCCATGAGCGTGCGTACCGATTGCTTTGTGTGTGTGTATGGGGTTGGGTGGGTGGGGGTGGGGGGGTAGTTCATCTCTGGCGTATATTTTTAAGAACATCATATACTGACTATGCCTATCAAATCGGAGATCCTTTTTACTCTTGGGGAAAAGAGTTTTTTTTGTACGCTTTTTGAAAATGGTGAAAGAAAATGTACGACCCATTAGGTAATGGGTGATTCTCGCAGGTCTAGGGAGGTGGGTAATCTCTCAAACAGCAAGATATAATGATTTAGTGTACTTGTCTTGACTGTAAAATCAGGTAAGAATATTTCGGAGTAACTTCGCCATTGTACAAATAAACAGTAGTAAAATACATCGTCATGTTTCACTAAATAATGTAATGACAAATTCAACTCAAACTACTAGGCTCAAGGCACACAATGCGGTAACTTTCTGTCCAAATATATCCTTTCTCATTCACATACTTTATTCATTTTGAAACAAAACGTCAATAAATTGATCCAACACATATATTTACTCTTCACTGAACTTTGAACAATCTACTCGTAATAGCGAATTTCTCTTGGTATTCTTTTGAAGTAATGCAAATGTCCATGCCGCTATCGTTAGTATTTGCAAAATGAATAAACTGTAACTTAGTAATGCTGTATCATTGTAACTTATTGGATGATAAACTGCTAGTTCTAGGTAAGAGGTAATTACGTTATTGTGTACTAGTGTTTGATACACACTATAACAACGCTGTAATGGCTTCATGCATGTGGTTACCTAGCGTATTTTGAAAGAGTCTTTTATTTTATTTTTTTATATGATATAGCGTTCTCATTATTGTTATAATTTTCTCTATGCCGAGCTGGTTTATTATCGTTACTGGTGTTGTCCGTCTTTATCTATATTTGTTTATGGTTTTATTAAAAACAGGGCGATAGATATAAAGAAAAATATGTAGTTAGAAAAAAAATATATATATATATATATATATATATATATATATATATATGGATACGTACTGTACATAAAGACAGACAGACAGACACGCGCAATCTAGTATAACATCCTCATTTATTTTTCTTTTATCGAATGTTACATTTTCACCTTCCTTTCTTCCTTTCTTTTATCAGGTATTTGACTTCTTCACGACGTATTTAGAAAACGGGAAAGTCTCAGGCTTCGTCGGAGACATTGTATCGACGCTCATGAAAACGCACAATTTCACGTGAGTCTTGTGGCCATGAGGGAAAATGACGATGATCATGACGATGGTGATGAGGATCATTGTGATGGTGGTGATAGTGATGGTGATAGTAATGGTGATGATAGTGATGGTGAAGACAGTGGCGGTGATGATAGTGATTATTAGAGAGAGGGGGGAGGGAGGGAGGGAGGGAGGGAGGGAGGGAGAGGGAGGGAGAGAGAGGGAGAGGGAGAGGAGAGAGAGCGAGAGAGAGAAAGAGAGAGAGAGAGAGAGAGCGAGAGAGAGAGAGAGGGGGAGGGGGAGAGAGAGAGAGAGAGGAAGAAAGAGTTGACGAGTTTAGGAATAAAATGAGGGAGGGAGGGAGGGAGGGAGAGAGAGAAAGAGAGAGAGAGAGAGAGAGAGAGAGAGAGAGAGAGAGAGAGAGAGAGAGAGAGAGAGAGAGAGAGATAGAGAGAGAGAGAGGGAGGGAGAGAGAGAGGAGGGAGGGAGGGAGGGAGGGAGAGGGAGAGAGAGAGAGAGAGAGAGAGAGAGAGAGAGAGAGAGAGAGAGAGAGAGAGAGAGAGAGAGAGAGAGAGAGAGGGGGGGGGAGGAGAGAGAAAGGGAGATAGGCAGAGAAACAAAATGAGGGGAAAGGGAAAGGAGGAGAAAGAATGAGACGAAGACGAGATAGAAAAAACAAAAAAAAACAAAAAAAAAAACATGAAATCCGTAATTTACTAAAACCACCACAACCAGTCTCTCACAAAAACAAAAACAACAAAAAAACGAAATAGATAAGAAAATAAAATAAAATAAGGATAAATACCCACATATGTACCATTTCCCACACAAACCAATTTAAAACCATTTTTTTTTCTTTTTTTTTTACGCAATAGCCTAACCTACAAGAAACTCGAAGGTTACGCTTACGGAAAAGTAATTGAAGGAACAACAAACGACTGGACGGGCATGGTAGGAGAGTTGCAAAACCGGCGCGCAGACCTCACCGTTTCCGAGCTCTCCGTCACCAAAGAGCGCAATGACGTCATCACGTACACGCAGCCTATTTATATCGTGAGGTGAGTTGCCGAGATGCCTTTATTATTATTATTATCATTATTATTATTATTACTATTATTATTATTATTATTATTATTATTATTATTGTTTGTCAGTTGTTCGTATCGTTTTATTTATTGTTATTATGATGTGATGATGACTATGAGGATAATAGTTTCTACACCTCATGGTAATGAGATATAAATACCTTGTTAATGATAATTTGTCTTACGCTAATGATAATTATCCCAATCACTATTATTATTGCAATGATGATGATGATAATGATAATAATGATAACAGTAAATATAATGGTATTAGTAATGGTAATAATAGTAATAATAAACGTGATAATAATTATAATGGTAATAATATGGATGGTAATGATAATATTAATGATAATAAAAATGATAATAATAAAAATTATGATAATAAAAATGAT
>NC_061820.1:40150724-40153224 GCF_019202785.1 Penaeus chinensis | reverse complement strand
TTGCAACTTGGGCACCATTGCATCTGCAGGAATAGTCGACGTGGCTACCCTCTTCCTCCTCCTTATAATGGGGATTGGCCTGAGTGTGGTGTTCCTCGCGGGTGAAATCGGGGTGAGAGAGATTAGATGGAAAATAAAAAAAAGTTTGTAAAAGTGAAAGGAGGGATGGAGTGAGAAAGTGTAAATGAAGGAGGATTTAGAGAGATTTTTATGTTTGTTATTGTTATTATTGTTATTATTATCATCATTATCATCTTCATTATTATTATTGTTGTTATTATCGTTATCATTATCATTATCGTCATCATCATCATTATTATTATCGTTATCATTATCCTCCTCCTCCTCCTCATTATTGTTATTGTTTTTATTAGTATCCCCATTATCATCATTATCATTATCATTATCATTATCATTATCATCATCATCATCATCATCATCATCATCATCATCATCATCATCATCATCATCATCATCATCATCATCATCATCATCATCATTATCATTATCATTATCATCATCATCATCATCATCATTATCATTATCATTATCATTATCATTATCATCATCATCATCATCATCATCATTAATGTTATTGTTTTTATTATCATCATTATCATTACTTTACTGCGTGTTTCATTTTTGTAGACAACTGAAGACAAATTGAATGATAATAATAATGATAATAGCAATGCTAAAAATGATATTAATGATACTAATGATAACGATGATGATAATGGCAATGTTAAGATGAATTGGCAATAATAATAATATTGATAATAACAGCAATATTGAAAAGATAATGATGGGGATTATGATGATGATAATGATAATGATAATAATAAGATGAATAAAAATAGTATTAACAATAATAATAATGATTATAACAACAATAATGACAAAGATAATGGTGGTGATGATGATAATGATAATAATAAGATGAATGAAAACAGTATTAACAATAATAATATAACAATAAAGAACAACAGTAATGACAAAAATAATGATGATGATGACGACGAGGAAGATGATAATAATAACAATAATAACAATAATTATATTCATTACAGTGGTCTTACGCCTTCGAACGCCCACTTCAACGCTCAATCGAGGCTTCTACTGAACGCCGGAAACCATTTCCTTCAGAGAACTTTCTAAAATCTAGTGAAGTGACAAGAGCTCTAGATGTTTACGGTGTCAAATAACGGTGTAAAAAAAAAAAAAAAAAAAAAAAAAAAAAAAAAATATATATATATATATATATATATATATATATTATATTCTAGTTTACGCTAGTTAGTGCTTTCAACGTAGAAAGGTCGTTGGTAATTTGTTTGTGTTTGTAATTCTCTCTCTCTCTCTCTCTCTCTCTCTCTCTCTCTCTCTCTCTCTCTCTCTCTCTCTCTCTCTCTCTCTCTCTCTCTCTCTCTCTCTCTCTCTCTCACTCTCTCTCTCATTCTCCTGTTAAATTAATATAAGGGAGGGTAATCTGTTGATTACTCTTACGTTTTAAAATTTCTTATTGACCATTGGTGATATTAGTGTAGAAATCTTGATCAGATATATGATATATATATATATATATGTATGTATATGTATATATATATATATATATGTATGTATATGTATATATATATATATTTATGTATATATGTATGTATGTATATATATATATATTTATATATATTATATATATATGCATGCATATATATATGTGTGTATGTATGTGTACGACTGTACGTGTATATATATATATATATATATATATATATATATATATATATATATATATATATATATATTCACACACAATTATATACCGTTGCCTGACGATCGATTGAATTGACGGCCATTGTAGTTAGAATATAGGTTTGCAGGTCAATGCTCTTATTTTTTGTTATTTTGTCTTCGTTTTACATCAAATTGTTTTATTTGATTAAAACAAAAAAATACAACCTTATTTTTGTTGTACTGTGATTTCCATTTTAATCTTCAATCTCGTTCTTTCAATCATTCGAAATGTCATAATAAATAGTTTTTTATTCGTTTTCTCCAATCTCACCCCCCCCCTCTCAAAAAAAAGTAAATAAAAAATCAATTTACGAAAGAATGAAATAAAGAAAAAAACATACAATTCTTATTCTATAAACTTCGCAGTACTTAATAATAAATACTGTCTGTCCGTCATCGCTTTTAGTCCATAGAGAACCCCGTAATAAAATATTTACCTTGCGTTATACCCTTTCCCATAGTGTATATAACTTCGTCTAATACAACCACCACATAACATGTACATAAAGTGGTTTGTAGAAACTGAACTCATTCATCTGTAGCTGAATGGCAGCGTGTCTGTGATGTATTGATGTTAACGATCGAAACATCTCTCGTTCGACTTATGAAAATATACTGTATATATATAAATATATATATATATTTATATATATATATAAATATATATATATATATATATATATATATATATATATATATATATCTGTGT
>NC_061820.1:40123224-40125724 GCF_019202785.1 Penaeus chinensis | reverse complement strand
CACGAGTAGCTTCCGTTCCTTGATCCTCTGATTCACAGGAGCTCCTACGGCCTGTTCTTCCCTATGCCCAGAAAACCCACAAACAGGGACGACCCCATCCCATTCTTCCCTACCAAAAGAAGCACAAAAGAAGGCGTGGTCATCTGTCTCTTCCTCCGAGCGCACGGGATCTGCAACCTTGGATGAGGAAAGTCGACACCCTCGCGGTTTGCTTGTCCACCTGAGAGATCGGAAACATCGCCTGCGGGGATAAAAGTCAGAACACGAGGTACACAGTATACACTACGGCGGTCGAAACAGGGTGCACAAAAAAGGACATGACATGGAGTGCATGACCAGCGAATTGGCCAACATGCAGCGCCCTCCTTGGCCATGACAAGAGGAGCTTCTTCGTCGTTCACTTCGACGCCGACGACCACCTACGCAAGTGCTCTTGTTCATTATGCCATGAAGAAGAAATATGAAGAAAAGTCCCTCGTTATATATATATATATATATATATATATACATACACACTCACACACACACACACACACACTCACACACACACACACACACACACACACACACACACACACACACACACACACACACACACACACATATATATATATATATATATATATATATATATATATATATATGAATATCTTCACAATACAAGAGATGTATTTGACCGGTTTCGACTATGTCTTCGTCAGAAATACATACATTTAAGGGAAATACAGAGTATATATATATTAGACATGAGGTGATGGACTACCTGACGACTGTGACCTCCCACTTGTTGACCGTATAATTGCAGCTGCGACCTTGGATAGTTTGAATCTACCCGACGCTGCGTTGATGCTTTTCTCCGTCGCGATGTAAGCAGCTTCCATTACCTTCCTTTTCTGTATGTACAGTCCTCCATGGACTATTTTTGCTTCCTTCCAATTGGGTAGATGTCCAGCTTCATCTACATGTACCACCATGGCGTTGGAAGTTCTATGGTGACGGATGTCAGCTCGATGTTCGCTGATCCTGTATATATATATATATATATATATATATATATATATATATATATATATATATATACACCCTATATGACGAGGGACTCTTCTTCATATTTCTTCTTCATAACAATAACAATAAAATTATGATGAAAATAATAATAATGATAATGATAATAATAGTGATAATAACAACGATATTATTATTAGTAGAGTATTATATGTTATTATAATGATGATAATAATAATCATAACAATAGTAATGCTGCTGTTGCTGATGATGCTAATGATAACGATGATGATTACAAAAACAATGTAAAAAAAAATAATGATAATAATAATAATAATAATAATAATAATAATAATTATTATTATAATAATAATAATTATTATTATTATTATTATTATTATTATTATCATTATTATTATAATCATTATTATTAGTAGTAGTATTACTATTGTTATTTCATTATTATTATAACTATCATTATGATTATTATCATAAGTATTATTACCATTATCATTATTTTCATTACATATCATTCCTCTCACCATAATACCAATTTGAGAAGTAACCAAAAAAAAAAAAAAAAAAAAAAAATCCCAACGAATCCTACCAAACGAACCTCTACACTCAAGTCTAAGCCCCGAGCTGTTTCTTGATCCGTGAAGCAGGTTGTGAATCGCAAAGGTTTCACACTCTCTTTAAGATTTCGTGTTACCAAGACCTTTAGCACGCGACTGTACGAGGGTGTTACCGTTTATAATGTATTTTCTGTATATTATATCACTCTGTATTATTATCGTTGTTAGTAGTTATTATTATTACTATGATTAGTGATTTCTGTTTATTGTTATTATTATTACTGGTTAGTTATTAATTATTATGTATTATTGTTACTCATATTACTCTACAATAAAACATTATCAACAGCGAGTGTTACTTAGTCAATTATTTAAGGGTTCCAAACATATATTTTTTCTATTAAGTTTTAAGCGGAGGCAACTCGTCCAAATGAAATCTAATAGACTTTATATAAATTGGAAGATCTTACCAGTAAACAGCAGTAAAACGGGTTTATAATTAGTTACATTGCTTGCTCTGTCTGTGAGGTCCCGGATGCCAGTAGAATTAATATTCATGAACGCCATGTTTGTTATCAGTCTCACAAAAATGTATTTTTTTGTTTTGTCTTATTTCATGTCTTTATTCGTATTATTACTAGCATAGAGTTAATTATTTCAAACGTAGAATGTAGGACCTTTCACCAAAGTCTACTTTGTTTGTTTGTGAAAACACACACACACACATACATACATACATACATACATACATACATACATACATACATACATACATACATATATATATATATATATATATATATATATATATGTATGTATGTATGTTGTGTGTGTGTGAGTGTATGCACATTTACGCAAATATACATACATGCATAATATTTATATATGTATATATATGTATATATACATATATGCATAAT
>NC_061820.1:40113224-40115724 GCF_019202785.1 Penaeus chinensis | reverse complement strand
ATTAGGAAGGGCATCCAATCAGGGAAGGGTGACACTGCCATAAACCTCTCAATAGTGAATTCAGAGAGGCCTATGTCTTGCAGTGGAATGAATGGCTGTAAAATATATATATATATATATATATATATATGTGTGTGTGTGTGTGTGTGTGTGTGTGTGTGTGTGTGTGTGTGTGTGTGTAGCCAAACTGAGTAAGGCAATTTTCGTGCAATGTGAGGAAATATATATCTAAGCAAGCAAGTCTTGTTTATATAACTGAACTGTAACACTGTGTGGCAGTATATGTAAAGGGGAGACGAAAATTGACTCAAAATGACAATGATAACACCCATATTTTGAATATATATTCGGTCGGTTTGTTCAAATTGCGAGTAGTCCAACCCCATTGAATATTCAAATATATAGACATACATACATAAATAAATGCATAGTTATCTATTTATCTGATAGTAATGCAGATCTAGAGTGATAGACCTGCATTTATTTTGGTGGATGTGGATGTCCATAGGTATGAAGTTTCGCTAGGTCGGGCCTTTCGGAATATTTACAAAATCGCCGTTTATCATGTTGGAAAGGGGAATTTATAAAAAGTCCAAATTAATGAATTAATTCCCTTCTCTCTCTCTCTCTCTCTCTCTCTCTCTCTCTCTCTCTCTCTCTCTCTCTCTCTCTCTCTCTCTCTCTCTCTCTCTCTCTCACTCTCTCTCTCTCTCTCTCTCTCTCTCTCTCTCTCTCTCTCTGCAGGAGCCACTCTAGCGACCGCAAGCACCGACCTCGAAGTCAGAATCGGAGAGCACTTACAACACTTCGCAGACGTCCGCTTCCCTGACATCAAGCACACTGACAGCTGGCTCAAGGCTCGAGCATACATTAAGGATCAGTTTGAGAAATATGGACTCGCGGTTGAGTTACAGACTTTCACTACAACGGTTGTAACGGCGGAAGGAGATGCGAGTGTGAGTTTGTTTTTTTAATAGAGGATGTTAGAGTGTGTGTTTGTGTGTGTGTGTGTTTGTGTGTTTGTTTGTGTTTGTGTGTGTGTGTGTTTGTGTGTTTGTTTGGGTTTGTGTGTGTGTGTTTGTGTGTTTGTTTGTGTGTGTGTGTGTGTGTGTGTGTTTGTGTGTGTGTGTGTTTGTGTGTGTGTTATTATATCGTGTGAGGTATTACGTCATCATTGGGCATCATATTATGACGTCATTTTCACTGTCAAAGGCATTATTTCATGACGTCATTGCATCATCTGAGGCTTTATATCATGACGTCATTAAATCACCTGAGGCTTTATATCATGATGTCACTAGAGGCATGACGTCATTATACTATCAGAAGCATCATGACGTCATCTGAAGCAGTGCATCATAACAGGTATATTATACATTATTATGTAAGGCAGAAATGATATGCAAAATATTATTTTATTACGGTAGGCAGTTACATCCCCTGCCCAAATGGCCACCGCAAATACCCACCCACATCCACATCATCCGACAGTAATACCCCCATCCGCACCCACACTATCTAATACTCGCATCCATATTTACATCATCTACCACCCACATCCACACCATCCACCACCTACACCCACACTCGCATCTACACTCGCATCCACACCATTCACTGCCAATATCCACACTCACATTAACATCACTCACCACTAATACCCACATCCACCACTAAAATCACATCCATCATCAAAACCCACACCCACATCCTCATCACTCACCACCCACACCGACAATACCTACACCCACACCCACAATACCCACACCACTCACCACCAACGCCCACAATACCCACAGTAACACCACACACCACCCACACCTACAATACCCACACCCAGAATACCCACAGCCACACCACTCACCACCCACACCCACAATATCCACACCATTCACCACCCACACCATTCACCACCCACACCCACAATACCCACACCCACAATACTCACACCCACAATATCCACACCATTCACCACCCACACCCACAATACCCGCACCCACAATACCCACAGCCACACCACTCACCACCCACACCCACAATACCCACACCCACAATACCCACACCACTCACCACCCACACCCACAATACCCACACCCCCAATACCCACACTACTTACCACCCACACCCACAATACCCACACCACTCACCACCAACACCCACAATACCCACACCCACAATACCCACACCACTCACCACCCACACCCGCCTTCCCACCGCCAGCAAGTGGAAGGCACCAACATCATTGGAATCGCAAAGTCGGCCACCGATCGAGCGGGCGGCGTGGTGCTCGTGGGCGCCGACTACGACACCAACGCCCGCGGGGAACCAGGTCCTCTCTTCAACAACGGCGCGGGCGTGGGGGCGTTGCTGGAGACGGCGAGACTCCTCATGAGTAAGGCAGGACCGGAGGGCGACCTCAGGATGGAGCACACGACCGTCTTCGTGGCCTTTGACCTCAATACGGAAGAGCATGACGTGCGTATAATGCTATTTTGGGGGG
>NC_061820.1:40090724-40105724 GCF_019202785.1 Penaeus chinensis | reverse complement strand
AGAGAGAGATGGGTAGGTAGACAGATAGATAGATAAGAGAGAAAGAGAATACGAGAAAGAGAGAAAGAACTAGACACATCCAGACATAATATTAAACATATTCCATCCACGCACGTTTCAAGAATTATATACCTTTTAATCTCTAATCCCCTTACCTTTCCCTCCCCTCCCCCTCTTCCCCGTCCCCCTCCCCCACTTCCCCCTCCTCCTCCCCCACTTCCCCCTCCTCCTCCCCCACTTCCCCCTCCCCCTCCCCCCGATTCCCATCCTCAGGGCAGCAGTCAAACGGGCAAGCAAGGAGCCTACCATTTTCTCCACCACTGGCTGTGGAATTACGTCAACCAATCAGCTGTCAACTTTGGCGGCGCTTTCATTCTCGACTCGATTGCCAAATACAGCGAGATGGACAATTCTCAATATGTGTTCGAGGAATTCGTTACTGTAAGTGGCTGTTTTTTGTGTTTATGTTGGATGTATGTGTTTGCGGATACATAAATACATACACATACGTATGTGCATATGCACGCATGCGCACGCACGCACACATGCAAAAATAATGCTTAGGATTCAACTACAAAACGTTTTCTGTTGTCCTTTATAGGGATAATATAGTATAAATGATAAAGTCTAAGGATATACAAATCAAATTTCAAAATACAAACCTACTAATAAGGTCTATTAAATCATTCCTTTATTGATTCACATGAAAAAAAATCGATAATCAAGATCTAGAGTATATTATTAATGTATTCAATCATTTAACAACTTGCGTAATTAATATCAAGAGGTAATTACCGAATCTCTGTTTTTACCAATAACTCTCTGTTTAACTTGCCATCTATCTTTCTGTCTAATTAGTAATCTAATTATTGCCTTTATTTTGACATCCGCTTCCTCATTAGTGCCTGTAATTACCTCGATATGCAATTAGTGCTTTAAGCTGTTCCCTGAAACTGAATTAATTTGTGTTATTGAATGAGCGAATTATTCTGAACTATCTTAACTATTGTTTTGTTTTTTTTAATATGTTTACTGTTTATTTGATTATTTTGTATGTTTTCTTTTTCATTTCTTTTTTTCTTCTTCATCTTCCTTCTTCTTTTCTTCTTTATCTTTTTCTTTTTCTAATTTTTCTTTTCCTTTTCTTCCTCCTCCTCCTCCTCTTCTCCTTTTTCTTCTTCTTCTACTTCTTCTTCTCCTTCTCCTTCTCCTTCTTCTTCTTCTTCTTCTTCTTCTTCTTCTTCTTCTTCTTCTTCTTCTTCTTCTTCTTCTTCTTCTTCTTCTTCTTCTTCTTCTTCTCCTCCTCCTCCTCCTCCTTCTCCTCCTCCTCCCCTCACTCCTCCTCCTCCTCCTCCTCCTCCTCCTCCTCCTCCTCCTCCTCCTCCTCTTCCTCCTCCTCTCACTCCTCCTCCTCCTCCTCCTCCTCCTCCTCCTCCTCCTCCTCTTCCTCCTACTTCTTGCAGGCATTTCCCGACGCGTCACGTGACATCGACAAGCACAACAACAGAGGCAACTTTCTCGCCGTGTTTACGAGAGAAGACGAGACAAGCACTCGACTTGCAAAGGCATTTTCAGACAATTACGAAAAGGTACGTAAAAAGAGAGAAAAGAAGAAAAGAAAGGAAAAGAAAACACTCACATTATCATGTTATGTTATGTTATTTATTTATCTATGTATATATTTTAGTTATTTATTGATTGATTTATTCATTTATTGCGTGTGTTTCTTTCTTTTACTGAAATAAGGTAAAACAAAGTAAAGGGCGCGCTGAGGGGGGGGGGGGGGTAGTATCATTAAGCGATTTTGTACCATAGATATTCCACCTTTAGTGTGGTAATTATTTTAGTTAAATGTAACAATAAGATGATTTTATACAGCTATGATTATTATGCAAATGATAGTGGTAATGGCCAAGGAGTAGTTACAGAGAAATATAATTGTTGTAGTAATGGCTGTAATAACAACATATGTAGTACCATATGAAAAAAATAACAGTTGTAGTAATAGACGTAGCGGTAACAGCGGTTGTATTTTCAGAGGAAAAGTTGGACGCCATTAATTTTTTAAAGTAAAAGAAATAATAATAGTAATATATTCAATAACTGCACCAGTAGTATCAGCAGTTGCAATGTAAGTAGGTGCATGAGACGTGCATTGGTGGCACAAATCCATCAATGAATAGGGTAATAGCATCGTCAATGAACAGTGTAATTTCGCCAATGAACACCACAGTCATCAATCCCAATTTCGGTTCAATAGTAAAATTTCATCAATCAATTTATTATTTTTTTTCTACCTGAGCAATTTTCCTTCCATCATTCTCATTCATACCATTTTTTCTATATTTTTTTTCCTTCATGAGCAATATTTCTTCCTTCATTCTCATTCATACCTTTTTTCTACATTTTTTTCCTTCATGAGCAATATTTCTTCCTTCATTCTCATTCATACCTTGTTTCAACAATTCTTCTTTTCTACATGAACAATCTTCCTCCCTCTCATTCTCATTAACCATTTTCTCACATTTTATCCACCAACGAACACAACAGTCTCACCAGTCGTTATTCCACCAAAAAATACAATACAATCTCACCACCATTCCCTCCTCGACACCGCAATACAGGACAGACGCGCTCGCTTCGTCAGACTACAAGATTTTACGGTTAGAAACGGACCGTCTTATAAGGGAGTCTTCGAGATGTTCAGTCACCAGTCGCATTTCCCTTTCTGGTCCTTCACTCCTGACGAAGACCTGGTTCCTCTCCCTGCTGTCCTCCTTACCGATACAGGTAGGTTCGTTTTGTGATGTGTGAACGTTTGTGAATGTCTGAATTACTGTTTGGGTTTGGATATGATTGTATTCAAAAAGGAAAGAAAGAGAAAGAGAGAGACAGAGAGAGAGAGAGAGAGAGAGAGAGAGAGAGAGAGAGAGAGAGAGAGAGAGAGAGAGAGAGAGAGAGAGAGAGAAACGCAGAGAGAGAGAGAGAGAGAGAGAGAGAGAGAAAGAAAGAGAGGGAGAGAGAGAGAGAGAGAGAGAGAGAGAGAGAGAGAGAGAGAGAGAGAGAGAGGGAGAGAGAGAGAGAGAGAGAGAGAGAGAGAGAGAGAGAGAGAGAGAGAAATTGTTGCTTTTATAATCAAAATTGTATTGAGAATTGCTCCAATTATAGTAATAAGTTGAAGTCAAACTAGAGGATATATTCATCTCATGAAAAAAGGAAATAAAAGAAAAGTACACACACACACACACACACACACACACACACACACACACACACACACACACACACACATACACACACACACACACACACACACATATATATATATATATATATATATATATATATATATACATATATATGTATACATACACACACACACACACACACACACACACACACACACACATATATATATATATATATATATATATATATATATATATATATACATGTATATGTATATATATATATATATATATATATATATATATATATATATATATAAACACACACACACACACACACATACATATATACGTATATATATATATATATATATATATATATATATATATATATATACATATATATATATATATATATATATATATATATATATGTATATATATATATATATACATATATATATATATATATATATATATATACACACACACACACACACATATATATACATATATATGTGTGTATATATGTATATATATCTATATATCTATATATATATATATATATATATATATATATATACACACACACACACACACACACACATATATACATATATATATATATATATATATATATATATATATATATATATATATATATATATGTGTGTGTGTGTGTGTATATATACACACACACACACACACACACACACACACACACATATGTATATATATATATATACATATTTATATTTATATATTTATTTATTTATATATGAATGAGAATGATTATCTTCACAGATCAAGTGATGTGTATAGCCGGTTTCATCAGAAATACACGAAACCGGTCAAATACACCTCTTTCGCCGTGAAAATTCTACATTTTTTTCTTCATAAGCACTAGTTCCTTCCTTCCTTCTCAGTCACACCTTTTTTTCCACATTTTTTTCCTTACTGCATGTTCATAGAAATACCGAGGAATCTTTTACTAATTCCTGTTCCCCCGTATACATTCACTTTTTTTTTTTTTCTACATGAGCAATTTTCATTCTTCATTTTCATTTATTCTTTTTTTTTCTATATATATATATATTTTGTTTTGTTTTGTACGTGTGTAATTTTCAGTTCTTTGTTTTCATGCATTACTTTTTTTTCTTTTTTTGTACTATATGGACATTTTACCTGCATTTTCATTCATACCTTTTTTTTCTACAAAATCAATTTCCCTTCACTCATTTTCATTCATATCTTTTTTTTCTACATTTTTTCTACTACCTGAGCGCTCTACATTAATTCATTCTTTTTGTTGTTGCTGTAGTTGTTTTTCTTGTTGTTTCTATGTTCTCATTTATACCCCTTTTCTAATTGTTTCCTTCCTCTTCATTATTTCTACTTTTTCTTTTTTTTTTGTTCATCCATTCTCATTCATGCCTTTTTTATATTTCTTTTCTACATTCTCATTTATACATTTTTTATATTTCTTTCTACTGCATGTGCACTGTTCCTTCCTTCATTTTCAGTCATCCTTTTGTTTCTACATTTTCATTTATAACCTTTTCCTACTTTTCTTCCTTCCTCCCCTTCAGACGTATGAAGAAAGACCGAGGAACCGTATCCTTCATTTTCAGTCATTAATTTTATTTACATATCTCTACATGAACAATTTCCCTACCTTCATTTTCATTCATACCTTTTTTCTACATTTTTTTCCTCTATATGAGCCATTTTCCTTACTTCTTTTTATTCATACCTTTTTTCTACAATTTTGTCTTTTTCTACATGAGCAATTTTCCTTCCTTCATTCTCATTCATTTCCTTTTTCTCACATTTTTTCCTACATCCCCATACTTATTTTTTTTTTCCTACGTATTTCCTTCCTCCCCTACAGACGTATACAGAAACACCGAGGAACCGTTTCATTCATATTTCTACATGAACAATTTCCTTTCTTTCATTCTTATTCACTTCCTCTTTTTTTCTCACATATTTTCCTACATTCCCATACTTTTTTTCCCCTACGTATTTCCTTCCTCCCCTGCAGACGTATACAAAAACACCGAGGAACCTTTTCATTCATATTTCTACATGAACAATTTCCTTTCCTTCATTCTCATTCATTTCCTTTTTATTTCTCACATTTCTCATACTTTTTTTATTCTTACGTGTTTCCTTCCTCCCCTACAGACGTATACAGAAACACCGAAGAACAGTTTCATTCACATTTCTACATGAACAATTTCCTTTCTTTCATTCTTATTCACTTCCTCCTTTTTTCTCACATATTTTCCTACATTCCCATACATTTTTTTCCCTACGTGCTTCCTCTCCTACAGACGTATACAGAAACACCGAGGAACCGTTTCATTCATATTTCTACATGAACAATTTCCTTTCCTTCATTCTCATTCATTTCCTTTTTATTTCTCACATTTCTCATACTTTTTTATTCTTACGTGTTTCCTTCCTACCCCTACAGACGTTTACAGAAACACCGAGGAACCGTTTCATTCATATTTCTACATGAACAATTTCCTCCTTTTTTCTCACATATTTTTCTACATTCCCATACATTTTTTCCCTTACGTGTTTCCTCCCCTACAGACGTATACAGAAACACGGAGGATCCTTGCACTCGCCCTTGCTCGTCCGCCGGCTTCCTCACCAGGAGACGAAGAGCTGTTATCACTAACATCGTAGATTCTGTCACCAGCACATTACTACAGCTCCAGGCGAAGAGTGTGTATTGTTGTGTGTTTCTGTGTGTGTATTCTGAGGCGTAGGTTTGTAGTAAAGGTGTATTGATGGTGAAATGTGTCTCTGTTTTTTAATAGAAGGGATATTGGTGCTTTGGAAGACTAGGAAGGGTCGTGTAGAATCACTTTTGAATATTGTTTTGTTGTCTTACCTACTTACCCTTAAAAAGAAGGTATTATAGTAAACGTTCGTTGAATTAGCTTTCATAATGGTAGAACAGAAAGAAAATATATATTAAATGTTCGTTGAAAGTGTTTATTATTGTAAGAAAATTAAAGAAAAAAATGGTATGATAATGATAAGAATTCGTTGAATTAGCTTTCATAATGGTAAAAAGAAAGAAAAGTAGGTATAATATGAAAATTGTTTTCATAATGGTAAATAATAAAGAAAAACAATATGATATAGAGAGTTCGTCGAATTAACTTTCGCAATGATAAAACAAAAGAAAGAAAGCTCATATCTAAAATATCCAAACCACGTAAGCATATGCCTTCACCCCACCATATCCCCTTCCAAGGTCCGAGACAAGACCCTTTGCCTCATTTTACGTTCTTTTCAGGAGCAGAACGGCCCACAGTAGCGCCTGTTATAGGGAACGGCGGAGAACGGTCTAGATCGACCTCCTTAGCACTCACAACCTTCGTTTTTTGCCTGGTCTTCGTTTTGCAGTGAATTAGTGTTCCTGAAGTTACTACCAGGACTGTGTTCAGCGAGTGATTCAAGAGAGAGAAAGAGAGGCAAAGAGAAAAAAGAGAGACAAAGAGAGACAAAGAGGAAAAAAGAGAAAAAGGGTGGGGTGATACAGAGATATAGGGGTGGGAGAGAGAGAGAGAAGAGAGAGAAAGAGAGAGAAAGGGAAACAGGAGAGAGAGGGTGGGGTGATACAAGGAGAAAGTCAGATAGGAATGCTTTAAGAGAGAAAGATAGAAAGGGGCAGACAGGAATGATTCAAGAGAGAGGAAGAGAGACAAAAAAGAGAGGGAGAGAGAAATGGGTGATATAGAGAGAAGGGGGCAGATAGGAATAATTTAAGAGAAAGAGAGAGAGAGAGAGAGAGAGAGAGAGAGAGAGATAGATAGATAGATAGTTAGATAGATAGATAGATAGATAGATAGATAGATAGATAGATAGAGAGAGAAAAAAAAAGAGAGAAAAGGGGGTGACAAAGAGAGAAAGGGGCGGACATGAACGATTCAGGAGAGAGAAAGAGAGAAAGGAGAGAGGAAGGAGTAATGCAGAAAGAAAGGGCAGACAAGGATGGGAGAGAGGGAAAGAGAAAAAAAGAGAGAAAGAGGTGATGCAGAGAGAAGGGGAGGGGGCGGTATGGAGAGAGAGATGAGAGAGAAAAGCCGAAGAGAGAAGAGAGAGAGAGCGAGAGAGCGAGCGAGAGAGAGAGAGAGAGAGAGAGAGAGAGAGAGAGAGAGAGAGAGAGAGAGAGAGAGAGAGAGAGAGAGAGAGAGAGAGAGAGAGAGAGAGAGCGAGAGAGAGAGAACGAGAGAGAGAGAGAGAGAGAGAGAGAGAGAGAGAGAGAGAGAGAGAGATAGAGAGAGAGAGAGAAGTGAAGTAAGATGAGTAAAAATAAATAAGGGGAGAGGGCCAAGGAGAGAAGATAGGAGGGAAGTAGAGAGAACGGAAAAAGAAAAAGAGAGAGACAGAGAAAGAAAGAGAGAGAGAGACCGTCAAACACCAGATAAATTCCCAGATGAATCATTGTTTTTATAAGCCTGATCATGACATTTACATAAAGAGATATCAACGTCAACACAGTGTTCATGTGCCAGAAAATGTGTACATAATATAATTTTTCAGTGTTAGAGTGAGCGAATATGTATTTCTTTAATAAACTTTTCACCTTTTTTTGTAATATGATAATGTTAATGAGAAAAGTAGTTGTAATAAAAAGGAAAATTGATAAAACGTGAGGAACTGTGTTTACCCTTTTCCATTAGAGAGAGAAGAGAAGAGAAAGAGTAAACGAGAAAGAGAAGAGAAGAGAAAACGAGAGAGAGAGAGAAAATAAGAGAAGAGAGAGGAGAAGAGAAAGAAGAAAAGAGAAATGGATAGAGTGAGAAGAGATGGAGATAGAGAGACAGAGAGAGAGAAGAGAAGAGGAAACGAGATAGAGAAATAAGAGAAGAGAAGAGAAAGCGAGAAAAAGGGAAAGGGAAATGAAGAAAAACATAACTGGCACAGACCGAAAACGTAGAAAAACCAAAAGAATGAAAGAGATTAAAAAAAAAAAAAAAAAAAAAAAAAAAAAAAAAAAAAAATCAGATGTACAGTTTCGTACAGGATTGAAAAAAGCCAGAAAATGGTTTCAGTTTTTATTTGAAATGATTCATAGATTTAAAGCCACTTCGATCCAACAGTAAAATAACACAAACTCAAAGATTTTTTTCAGATAATCATAAAAATGGCATTTCAAGGACGAATTTCCAACGTGTGTGTGTGAGAGACTCTGTTAGTGAGTTTCCGAAAAATAATTTTTATTTATTTTTGAAATTTGAAATAATCGTCGTATTAGGGATGAGTGTCAATTATCTTTTTTTTTTTTTTTTTAATCTACTGCATTATAAGTTCCAGCAACAGCATTAGTGTACATTTTGCTTGATAAAAATACAGCTACAAAAAAAATGAATATTTTCCAAAGTTAGTTTATATTCGCAATATCAGATGCTCAGTGTATAAAAAGAATCGAATTTTTCATTTTTGTTTGTTTTTTTCACTTAGTTTAATCTATCCACTTCTGGAAACTTAAAAAAAAAGACTAATTGTGAAGACGACAAAGAGCTAACAGTCGTCCACAGGCAAACAGCTGGTTAGATATGAAGTGCCCGCATCGTGTGTACGTACGTGTAACTGTGTCCGTGTTGTGCGTACAATGTGCGAAGTTTTGCGTGTGTATCCATGAACTCATAAGGCGAGAACAGGAATGTGGCTTGAGAGGAAGAGGAAGTTAGGTAAATGAGGCGTGAAGCATGAAGTTGAAGTATGAGAAGAAGTTTAACCGGCCATCATCGTCATGAACTCTGGAATGGAAAATGGAAGATTGTTGTAGTAAAAAGATTAGGGAAGAAAGAAAGAAAAAAAGAGATAAGAAAAATACAAAAAAATATGAAAAAGGGAGACAAAAAAGGTCAAATACAAGGGAGAACTCCTCACAGCTGTGGAAGTAAGAAAAATAAAATAAACATCAAAGGGATATCATCTTTCACATATAGAATCAAAAGTACACAGAATGCAAAAGATGTAACCCCTCTGTCTAGGGGTAGCAGCTTTCAATTGTAGGATATGCGGGGAATAAAAGCGTAAGAGATAACCCATATGTCTAGGGATATCACCTTTTAAATGTAGGATATGAAGTATATAGAAAAAAAAACAAAAAAACTAACAAACAAACAGCTGTAACATCTTCCTTGCGAAAGAATTACTAAAAGGTACAATATATTAAAAAAAGGAGAAAATATCCACTGAAAAAGTACTTTGCTGTGGATTAAAAACTCAAATTTGCGGTTTATTTTTCTTTTCTTTTTTGACATAGATCTTACCTTTGCAACAAACATATATCCAGGGTCAATAAGGGGTTTTAGGCAAAGGTACATGGCATAAGCTGTTTCGTCTAATTCTAAACGCTTAGTTAAGTGATATAGATGTAAATATCCGTTTGTCGAAGATATTCATATCTAATTTGCATTCAGAAAACAAAAGGAAACAGCTGTTGGGGAAATAAACATTAACTACGTAAATTATTTTAGTAAACAATGACTTTTATTTCTTCTAAAAGGAAGAGGTAATAAAAGATCATACGACTTCGTAATTATGAATTAACTCACCTCCGCTTATCGTTCTGTTTCTGAAATCCTATTGCAATAAAATATTTAAAGGATTGTGCTTCTTTTGTGAATAAATGAAAGTTAGGAAGCACTGTTCACCTTTGGTACAGTGCGTGCGTATATATGTGTGTGTGTGTGTGTTTGTCTGTGTGTGTGTGTGTGTGTGTGTGTGTGTGTGTGTTTGTATGTATGTTTGTGTGTGTGTGTGTGTGGGTGTGTTTGTGTGTTTGTGTGTTTGTGTGTTTGTGTGTGTGTGTGTGTGTGTGTGTATCTGTGCGTTTGTGTTTGTGTTTGTGAGTGTGTATGTATGTACATATGTATGTATGTATGTATGCAAAACCACAGTTTTAGCAGCAAACCGCTGGGACTCAAAAACAAAAATTTAAAACAGATACAAAATATTTATAGAGGACAATAATAATTCAAACCAATGGTTCAGTTTTAATTTAAAATCTTAAACAATAAAGCAAGATCACTTATAAGCATTTAGTTAACACAAAGTCAAATAAATAAAAAAAACATAGTACATAACACTTGTTTTAATGACAACATAAATATATTCCTAAATCAGTAAGTTAAATAAAAAACTCACTTCAATTAGGTTAATGATGTTATACTTCTCAGAATATGAAAAAAAATATATATATATAAAATGCAAATGTTCTTGGCAAAAAAATAACAAAGAAAAAATAAGAAATTAATTCAAAAAGTCATTTTTTTAAAATAATAAAACAATAGATGAAATAAAACACTCCACAGTCTTCTCTCGTCTATTGGATTATAAATGATTTTCAGTGATATTAAAAGGAAAAAAAAAATTATGAAAAAAATTCTGGGTTCTTTAGAGGAAATTATTCTAGAAAAAATAAAATCCGTTAAAATATGTAGGATTTTTTTTTTTAGCTGGTCTACATCTTTTCAACGATATTATATCTTCCTTTTGCATAATCTTATACATTGATTTTCTACGATGATATCTCAAAAAAAATATATATCATTGATTTTTTCTCTCTTTAACATTTTTTTGCAATGGAATCCGAGCCTAAAATATTTAGGTTCCGAAGAGGTTCCGTTTTCTGTTGTTTTTCGCCGAGATGTCAGGATGAGGAATGCGAGGGGGGTGACTAAACTAATTTTCACGCAGATGACTCGCGTGCATTTCTGGATAATTCCTGTCGCTTTTGGTATGGGAAGAGTGGATAATTGGGTGGAGGATGATGTTGCTGTTGTTGTTGGTGATGTTTATTTATTTATTTATTAAAAGGAGTAGACGCTGGACATTTTGTGGCATTTATTAACCAGTCATCATATCCATGAACTCTGAAATTGAGAACAGGAATGTGGATTTGAACAGGAGCTGGTTACGAGGGCCGTGAGATAAGACAAGAAGGAAAGTGTGAAAAGGAGGGAAAGGGAGGGATTAGCCAGCCATCATCGCCATGAATTCTGAAATAAAGACGGAAATGCAGTATAGTGGGAGACCAAAGAACAGAGAATAAACAGGGCAAGAGGGGGAAATATGATAAATTCTCTCTTCGTGAGTTACTCGGACACAAGGGATGTTAAATACAATCATGACGTTATACAAACGATCCCTAGAGAGCAAAGTGAGAACAGAAGCATTTATTTTACGAAACGAAGAGTTTATAAAGAGACAAACAGTAATAAAGACATGACTAACACATTACAAGTGAAAACTAATAATAATAATGCTTAAATACTAATATCATAAGCGTACCAATAGTGACTTCAGACTGATTATTAATGAAAAATCCACAAAGTTATACAATTACATAAATAAACAAATTAATGATTAAAACACATCCAAATCACTCACTCAAATAAATTAATCTTTATCCCATCAAATAAGAGTAATTATAATAACAATAAAGAAAATAATAATGATAACCGTTACCCTTTATTCGCCAATTCCCCACAAAGTGACCCAAAAAATTAAATAATAAAAAAATAATACATAAGAACAAAATAAAAATATAAAAAAAACCTAGTGACTCAAAAAAAATAATAAATATACAAATAAATAAACAACTACTGACTCAAAAAGAAAAACAAAACAAAAAAGTAACTCAAAAATAAATAAAAACAAAAAACAAGCAAAAAAAAAAAAACTCCAACTCCACCACTTCTCCCTCACAACTCCCTCTCACCATCGAAATCCAAGGTGCCTGAACCGTCCTCGTCCACCTCGTCGATAATGCCATCAAGGTCCTCCTCGGTGAGTTTGTTGTCCAGTTCTCGTAGAATCTCCTTCAGCACCTTCGTCGTGATGTAGCCGTCACCTGCGGGAGGCGGGGGTGGTGGTTAGAAAAAGGAGGGAGGGAGGGAGGGAAGGAGGGAGGGAGGGAGGGAGGGAGGGAGGGAGGGAGGGAGGGAGGGAGGGAGGGAGGGAGGGAGGGAGGGAGGGAGGGAGGGAGGGAGGGAGGGAGGGAGGGAGGGAGGGAGGGAGGAAGGGAGGGAGGGAGGGAGGGAGGGATGGATGGATAGATAGACAGATAGATAGATAGATAGATAGATAGATAGATATATAGATAGATAGATAGATAGATAGATAGATAGATAGATAGATAGATAGATAGATAGATAGATAGATAGAGAAAGAGAGAGAGAGAGAGAGAGAGAGAGAGAGAGAGAGAGAGAGAGAGAGAGAGAGAGACCGAAGACAGACAGACAGACAGACAGGCAGACAGAGAAAAATCGAGACCGAGGGGAGAGAGAGAGAGAGAGAGAGAGAGAGAGAGAGAGAGAGAGAGAGAGAGAGAGAGAGAGAGAGAGAGGCAGAGAGACAGAGAGACAGAGAGACAGAGAGGCAGAGAGACAGAGAGATAGAGAGACAGAGAGACAGAGAGACAGAGAGACAAAGAGACAAAGAGAGACAGAGAGAGACAGAGAGACAGAGAGACAGAGAGAGACAGAGAGAGACAGAGAGACAGAGAGAGACAGAGAGAGACAGAGAGACAGAGAGACAGAGAGAGACAGAGAGAGAGAGAGAGAGAGAGACAGAGAGAGACAGAGAGACAGAGAGACAAAGAAACAGAGAGACAGAGATAGAGAGACAGAGAGAGAGAGAGACAGAGAGACAGAGAGAAAGAGAGACAGAGATAGAGACAGAGAGAGAGAGAGAGATAGAGAGACAGAGAGAAAGAGAGACAGAGATAGAGACAATAATACCATAATATAAGAATATAAATTATGTGATATTTTTTATTGGATGTACGAAACTATCAACAGATGTCATAATTATTTTTAATGAATGTCATAGTCACCCCCTGAAGTTATATTTGTTGTAGAGAACATGGAAAACAATTTCTCTGACTGGAAAAGTAAATGTTATCTGTCCCAAATATTTATATTATCTATACTCTATCTTTATCTCATATTATCTCTATATTATCTGTATTTTGAAATTATCTATGTTATCTATATTCTAAGTAGGGTTAAAATAAATAAGACGTAGACGTTTTTAACAAGAATGAAAATAAATGCCAAATTTTGTGTTTCAATTAAATTGTATATGATGTCAGAAGAAAGGAAAATAAATATTTTCTGATAATCGAATGAACTACGAAGTCATTAAAGCAAATAGGAGACAAAATAAACGCTTGAAATCGACTGAAAATTAAAAAGAAAAGAAAAAGAAAGAGAGAAAAATAGATGTTGATTTTTAATGATTATGATTATTATGATTAAGAAAAAAAAAAAAAAACCTTACCCTGTTTATCGTATATACGAAACGCCTCTTTTAATTCTGCTTTTAATGATTCCTCGTCCTCCTCGATCAGGAACTTGGCGGCGAGGGCACAGAATTCCTCAAATTCGAGCTCTCCGGAACCTGCAAGGGCAAGGAAGGTGTGATTGGTGGTGATTGGTGGTGGTTGGTGGTAGTTGGTGGGGATTGGTGGTGGTTGTTGTGGTGGTTGGTGGTGATTGTGGTGGTTGTTGGTGGTGATTGGTGGTGATTGGTGGTGATTGGTGGTGATTGGTGGTGGTTGGTGGTGATTGGTGGTGATTGTGGTGGTTGGTGGTGATTGATGGTGATTGGTGGTGGTTTGTGGTGGTTGGTGGTGATTGGTGGTGGTTGGTGGTGATTGGTGGTGAATGGTAGTGGTTGGTGGTGATTGGTAGTGGTTGGTGGTGGTTGGTGGTGGTTGGTGGTGATTGGTGGTGGTTGGTGGTGGTTGGTGGTGATTGGTGGTGATTGGTGGTGACTGGTGGTGGTTGGTGGTGGTTGGTGGTGGATTGGTGGTGGTTAGTGGTGATTGGTGGTTGGTGGTGATTGGTGGTGGTTGGTGGTGATTGGTGGTGGTTGATGGTGGTTGGTGGTGATTGGTGGTGGTTGGTGGTGATTGTGGTGATTGGTGGTGGTTGGTGGTGGTTGGTGGTGATTGGTGGTGATTGGTGGTGGGTGGTGGTGGTTGGTGGTGGTTGGTGGTGATTGGTGGTTGTTGGTGGTGATTGGTGGTGGTTGGTGGTGATTGGTGGTTGTTGGTGGTGATTGGTGGTGATTGGTGGTGGTTGGTGGTGATTGGTGGTTGTTGGTGGTGATTGGTGGTGATTGGTGGTGGTTGGTGGTGGTTGGTGGTGATTGGTGGTGGTTGGTGGTGATTGTGGTGATTGGTGGTGGTTGGTGGTGTTTGGTGGTGATTGTTGGTGATTGGTGGTTGTTGGTGGTGATTGGTGGTGATTGGTGGTGGTTGGTGGTGATTGGTGGTTGTTGCTGGTGATTGGTGGTGGTTGGTGGTGATTGGTGGTGGTTGGTGGTGATTGTGGTGATTGGTGGTGGTTGGTGGTGGTTGGTGGTGATTGGTGGTGGTTGGTGGTGATTGTGGTGATTGGTGGTGGTTGGTGGTGATTCGAGCTCTCCGGAACCTGCAAGGGCAAGGAAGGTGTGATTGGTGGTGATTGGTGGTGGTTGGTGGTAGTTGGTGGGGATTGGTGGTGGTTGTTGTGGTGGTTGGTGGTGATTGTGGTGGTTGTTGGTGGTGATTGGTGGTGATTGGTGGTGATTGGTGGTGATTGGTGGTGGTTGGTGGTGATTGGTGGTGATTGTGGTGGTTGGTGGTGATTGATGGTGATTGGTGGTGGTTTGTGGTGGTTGGTGGTGATTGGTGGTGGTTGGTGGTAGTTGGTGGGGATTGGTGGTGGTTGTTGTGGTGGTTGGTGGTGATTGTGGTGGTTGTTGGTGGTGATTGGTGGTGATT
>NC_061820.1:40060724-40073224 GCF_019202785.1 Penaeus chinensis | reverse complement strand
CTTCCCTCCCTCCCTCCCTCCCTCCCTCCCTCCCTCCCTCCCTCCTCTCCCTCTCTCCCTTCCTCCCTCCCTCCCTCCCTCCTTCCCTCCCTCCTTCCCTCCCTCCCTCCCTCTCTCATTTCACCATACGTTTAAAGACTTACCTTACTGCAGTAAAAGAGATGCATATAAATCAACACAGACGAATACGTGACAGCTGGATTTAGATGATAGAACGCGTGAAATATTAGAAGCCATATGACCTGCGTGTTTTTCATACTGTTTCTCGCTTCCTGTTGAATGTTTAATGTAAACTTAATTAAGATATAAGATATAAAGGGCTTGCGGCATAATGTGTTACACGATGTGAAACGTGAGCTGTACGTATGACAGGCCGCTGGTGGTATATTCAGGTATATTTTTAAAAATTGTTACGGTTCTTGCTTCGACTGATTTTAATAGGCTTGAATATTAATGGGATTAAATTTAATGGGAAAATACTTATTTCGGAATAAGCTTAATTGGAAAGAACTTATTTCGAAAGAGCTTAATTTGATGAGGAAACACTTATTTTACGATAATCTTGATTTAATAGGAAGAGACTTATTTCATAATAAGCTTAATCTAATAGGAAGGCACTTTATTTCATGATAATCTTAACGTGTAGAATTTTAAGGAAATGTCAATGAAAACAAAAAGAATTGTATATCTGTCTATTTGTGTATCCATTTAACTATCTATCTAACTGTATTAATCCATATTCTATATAATATTCACACTTTATTTCTTGAAATAGAAAAATAGATAAATAAAAAATACAAAATAATTATTCCTTTATATGAACAGAAAAAAAATAATGACACCTTTATATGAACAGAAAAAAAATAATGATACCTTTATATGAACACAAAAAAAAATTATGATAACTTTACATGAACATAAAACAAATATAATGATACCTTTATATGAACAGAAAAAAAATATATGATAACTTTACATGAACAGAAAAAAAATACCTTTATATGAACAGAAAAAAAAAGTTTAATGCTACCTTTATATGAACAGAAAAAAAAAATATTATCCCTTTATATGAACAGAAAAAAATGATAATGATTCCTTTATATGAACAGGAGCTCAGTTATTTCACAAAATCACCATCGTCAATTCTCTTTAGAGACGAGCTAGTACACCTTTTATAACCTGCTACGTGACTCCGAACATTAACACCATGCTAATACCACTAATACCATCTTAATACCAGCCATGCCCTAGTACCCATATTCTAACGGAAGGCACACCCTCTAAGTACCCAAATACCCTTTAAATCCCCTTTAAAATCACTTTAACCCTGGTACAATCCCGACCACACCTCTGTCGCACACCTGCTGATCGTCTGCCGTCTGACTTACTACAACAGAGACAGCTGTCGGCGGAAACCACTCCGTACTTCCCCTCCTGCTTGCCAACGTCAACACACTTCGATGTCAGCAGTGACAACACTCTTAACACCTCTCTCCCTCCCCCTCTCTTCTCTTCTTCCGTAATTCCTTTTTACTCCTTTGACCTCTTATCTCTTATCTGTTATTTGTTATTCACTTTTATTCACTATTCCCATTCTGTTTTCTCTCCCCCTCTTTTTCTCTTTGGAATAGGTCTTTTGTTTTCTGTTTTCCTCTACTCATTCCCCTCTCCCTCTCTCCTCTTTTCATTTCCTTCCCCCTATCTCCTGTTCTGCTCCCTCTCTCTCTCTCTCTCCTTTCCCCCTTTCCCTCTCCCTTTTCCTTCCCCTCTCCCCTTCTCTTCCCTCTCTCTCTCTCTCTACCCTCTTCCTTCCCCTTTCCCTCTATACGCTTTTCCTTCCCCTTTCCCTCTCTCCCCTTCCCCTTCCCCTCCCCCTCTCCCTCTCTCCCTCTCTCCCTTGTACCATCACTAAGTAGAGACGTTTTCGCAGAGAGGAAGACCTGTGTCATGTGTTCATATTTGTACATAGAGCAAACTAAATTACGATTTTGCTCTTGAAGATAATGTTTTCTCTCGTGGTCACTTTTTGTGTCTGTTTGTTTGTTTGTTTGTTTGCTTTGTCTGTCTGTCACTCTCTTGAGTTTTGGGATGATTTGTGTATCTCTATTTATGATTTTCTTTTTCTCTCCCTTTCCTTTTTTTTCTTTCTTAATTTCTTTCACTTCCTCTCTCTCTCTCTCTCTCTCTCTCTCTCTCTCTCTCTCTCTCTCTCTCTCTCTCTCTCTCTCTCTCTCTCTCTCTCTCTCCTTTTCTTTCTCTCTCTCTCTCTCTCTCTCCCTCCTTCCTTCCCTCTCTCTCTCTCTCTCCCCCTCTCTCCCTCTCTCTCCCTCTCTCTCTCTCTCTCCCTCCCTCCCTCCCTCCCTCCCTCTCTCTCTCTCTCCCTCCCTCCTTCCCTCTCTCTCCCTCCTTTCTTCTCTCTCTCTCCCTCCCTTCTTCTCTCTCTCTCCCTCTCTCTCTCTCCCTCCCTTCTTCTCTCTCTCTCCCTCTCTCTCTCTCTCTCCCCCCCCCCTCTCTCTCTCTCTCTCTCTCTCTCTCTCTCTCTCTCTCTCTCTCTCTCTCTCTCTCTCTCTCTCTCTCTCTCTCTCTCTCTCCCTCGTTCATCACTCCCACTTTTTCTTTCGCGACGTCAAGGCTCATCCCACAACCGCCCCATCATTTATTAAACACATAAAAAAAAAGAAAAAAAAAGAAGAGAGAGAGAGAGATATAAAAAGAAAAAGTCTTTATGATTAATGTAGTTTGACATTTCACACCAACGCCACAAAAAAGAAAAGAAAAAAAAAGACGAGAGGCAAAGAGGAAGAGAGAGAGAGAGAGAGAGAGAGAGAGGAAGAGATAACATAAAACAGCTAAAATATGATCATCTTACTCATATGTGGCAAATCCCGGACATTCGCACGTGTTGTATACATGTTTACAAGTCGCTTCATAGTCCCTTCGCTTCTTGAAAAGTCTTTTTTTGTTTGTTGTTTTTGTTCGAGATGCTGGTAGAGCGAAGGCGGAAGTAAGAATGATTATTATTTGTTTTTTAATGGTTGATTTTTGTATATTTGCTGTTTCTGGTTGTGTGTCTGTCTATTCTTGTCTTTCTCTCTCTCTCTCTCTTACACATACGAGTATATAGATATAGAGAGATGTCAGAGAGAGAGAGAGAGAGAGAGAGAGAGAGAGAGAGAGAGAGAGAGAGAGAGAGAGAGAGAGAGAGAGAGAGAGAGAGAGAGAGAGAGAGAGTGAGCAATAGATTTTTCTCTCGTTTCATATAATTCCACTTATTAGGAGAGTATTTTCCCCTTTAAGTTCTTGGACAAAAAGTTTGCCTTAATATGCCCTTATAGAACCACTGACTATATCTACGAAACATTGTTTTTTCTCTCGTTCTCTCTACTTTTATAAAGAGATCATTTTTCCCTTTGATTTCCTTGATTCTTTCTTTGATTTCCTTCCCTTAACACTTCTCAGAATTTATTTTAAAATGAAATAAAAAATCTCAAGACCAGCTGACTGGCAACTGCTTCAGAACGGGTTGACTGAAATTTAAAATAAATGATCATGTATTTCTTGTCGACGTGTGTATCAAGGAAGCGAAATAGGCCTGTTATTAAAGAAGACAAAAAAATTACATTTAATTATCTTTGTTGACACATATGAGGTGTGAAAGCTAGGCCTGTTATGAGGTGATGAGTTGAGCCTCATGGATCCTACATACCTTCGCTGCCTTCTTTTTTCTTATTTTTTTTGTTCAAGGTCTATTTTCGTCTCGTTTTGCTTTTCAATTACCGGAAGATTATATCATGTAAAGAGTACTGTGCTGAAATATGAATCTGATAAAGTCTATAATCGCATAAGATCGTCTACATAATAAAATTTACTACGACAGTTTACCGTACCTTCATCTTAATAAAACTCATGCCTTCATAGAAACGTACCTTGATAAAATCTGCCTTGATAAATCTACTTTCAACAAAAATATACATTGATATAAAATCAACCCCCATAAAAGAATCAACCTTCATATAAAATCTACCTTCATATAACGAAATTTCCCTTAATAAAAGTCTACCACAACCACTCGGTGAAATATCTGCGTTTACTAATCGACGTACGCTCACACATTTTCAGAGAGAGAGAGAGACAGAGAGAGAGAGAGAGAGAGAGAGAGAGAGAGAGAGAGAGAGAGAGAGAGAGAGAGAGAGAGAGAGAGAGAGAGAGAGAGCGAAAAAGAAGACAGAGAGAGAGAGAGAGAGAGAGAGAGAGAGAGAGAGAGAGAGAGAGAGAGAGAGAGAGAGAAGAGAGAGAGAGAGAGAGAGAGAGAGAGAGAGAGAGAGAGAGAGAGAGAGAGAGGGAGAGGAATCATCACCAAGTCTAAACAATCATCAATTTCTTTTGTTAAGACCTCGTCTCTTCACACATACTCAAACTCAGGTCGTCTGTCTTGCCTCGTATATCTTTTCTTAACAACTATAACATCTATTTACAGCTAAGGTAGACGAACAGTCAGAAAAAAAAAATATCGTTACCTTTACTTGTGGTCAATGAGGAACTGAACGTTTCTCTCTGTTAACACCTGATTACTGTATTAACTACCTTGCCTCGCAGTTCGTCGATGTTTCATACTAGTTTGTGCAAAGGTTACTGATACTTATTTTTTGACTGTATATTGCCCTTGAAGGAAACGTATTAATGCACAAAAAATTGTAATAATTTATTTTTCATCATCGACAACAATTGGTGTATAACTTATATTATAATTCCGTTTTCAATTCTACGAGCTAAATATACGTGTTTATATAATATGTATATTTAGATTCGCTTTAAACTTAAAGACACATTATACCTCGTAATATAATTACAATATACCTTTAAATATAAAGGCATATTATACCTTTGCCATACATTATACATGTTGCATACATACATATACCATTCCTTTCAAACATATCAGTGCATTATACCCAGTGATATAAATACACCATGCCTTTAAACATTAACGTATACTCTACATTTTTTAATATATCAAACCTTTTAAACACATCAGCTTCTCATACCTAGTAATACAAGCACTTCACGCCTTAACATAAGCATACTCTTTTCTACTTATACATACCAATACATTATACCAGCCAATACAAATACACTATACCTTTAAATAAATAAAAAAAATCATATCTTTTAATATATATCAGTACAACATACCCGGTAACCCCGCCTTTCATTATAAACGCATAATCTACCTTTAAATTTGCATATACAAGTACCTCATCCCTACACAAGCCACTCCCTCAACACCTGCCTCCTTCAGAGCCACCTACAGGAAGGTCTTTCAACAGAAAACGATTTCCTTCTTCCTTTTCCTGCGACTTCCACTTATTCTTGTTCCTCCCTCTACTCAACAGCCTGCCTGTCAATTAGCGTGACTTCCTCCTGTTTGCTCACCTGTCAAATTATCCTCGTTATTTTTTAGTTTTTCGTTCATTTATTTATCTAACTATTTATTTAGCTGTCTATTTTTTTTTTTTTTTTTTTTTTTATTCAATTCATTTACTTGTTCTTCGTCTATTTATCTATTAAGGTTTTATCATTTCCCCAACCCTTCCCCATAGCCTCACCCTCCCCACCACATCGATCTGACATAACCTTTCCCGCCGCCCTCCCCAGTAACCCATCCCCGTCCTCACGCCCACGCCCGACGAACACCAAATTTTATATATCTATCTATCTACGTCTCGACACTTCCTTCCTTCAATATAATCTATTTTCACCTTCACCTTCAACCCCTTTACCCTTCTCCCTAGGTGCTACCACGCCCACCTTGCCCACTTGCCTACTTTTATTCACCCACACGCCCACCCTTCTCAACCCATTGCTGCCCCGCTCCTATACCCCCCACCCCCCCTCTCTCTCTAGCCCAACACCGCCCTCGCCCTTGAGCTAAGTGATTTATTTTGACGTACTGTTGTCGCGAGGGAGGGAAAAACAGAAAGAGGGTGGGAGGGAAGGAGGGAGAGAGGGAGGGGAGGGGGGAGAGAGGGAGGAAAGGACTGAGAGAAGGAGAGTGGGAGGGAGGGAAGGAAAAACAGAAAGAGGGTGGGAGGGAAGGAGGGAGAGAAGGAGGGAAGAAGGAAGAGAGGGAGTGAGGGAGGGAAAAACAGAAAGAGGGTGGGAGGGAAGGAGGGAGAGAGGAAGGGAAAAAGGAAAAGGGGGAGGGAGGGAGGGAGGAGAAGAGAGGGAGAGGGAAAGGGAGAGAGAGAGAGAGAGAAAGAGAGAGAGAGAGAGAGAGAGAGAGAGAGAGAGAGAGAGAGAGAGAGAGAGAAAGACAGACAAAGAAAGACAGGGTGAGAAGTAAAAGAAAAGGGGAAAAAAAAGAAGAGAGACAGACAGACCAACAGAGATCAAGGAAGGAGGGAGAGACTAGGGAGAGGACGGAATATTTACTTTAAACATCTGCAAGACTTTTGCCTACTAAATCTTTAAATTTGAGTCCAAATACGACTGGGTTTGGCTGCTGGACTTCGTGAAAGAGTTAAGGATGTAGTTGGTTTTGAGAGAGAGAGAAAAAGAGCGAGAGAGAGAGAGAGAAACAAGAAAGAAAAAACAAAGAATGAGAGAGCTAGACATACATATACATATATACTTTTGTTTATATATATATTATACATATTATATATATCTTATATATATTATATATATTTTATATATATATAGTCAGAGAGACAAAGAAAGAGTAAAGACAGCGAGAGAGAGAGAGAGAGAGAGAGAGAGAGAGAGAGAGAGAGAGAGAGAGAGGGAGAGGGAGAGGGAGAGGAGAGGGAGAGGGAGAGGCAGACAGACAGACAGACAGACAGACAGACAGGCAGACAGAGAAACGAGACAGAGAGAGAAAGAGCTAATCAGACACCACCACCACCAACAAAATCGAAGCAAATTTCCACCCGCACACAAGGAGTGCCCATATGCAAGAAGGGGGCATATGCGTGTGTGTATATATTCCTTCTATACACAAACGATAGAACTGGGATTAGTCACGGCGAGAAAACCATCGACTTCCGTGCCAACTTGACTATAATCTTGTTGTTTAAATTTTGTTTGTCACGTCTACGGTCCTGCTGCCTTCCCACGGCGTCTGTTTGTTTGTACGTATATTCGGTTAAAAAAAGATGGAAGAGGAGAATAAAGGGAGATGGAAGAGGAGAATAAAGGGGGTGGAAGAGGAGAGGGAGGTGGTAGAGGAGAAGAAGAAGGAAGAGAATAAAGGTAGGAAGGAGAGGAAAATGAAAGGACGGAGGGGGAAAATGAGAATGAAAAGGGAATACAAGGGGAGGTGGTGAGAAAAAGGGATAGTAAAGATAAATATAGGAATTAGAAATGTGGTGTAAGAAGTTGGCGGAAGGGGGAAGTAGGAGGGGGTGGAAACACGGGAGAAAATTAGGTAGTGGGAGGAGGAGGAGGAGGAGGAGGAGGAGGAGGAGGAGGGGGAGGAGGAGGAAGAGGAGGAGGAGGAGGAGGAAGAGGAGGAGGAGGAGGAGGGGAAGGAGGAGGAGGAAGAGGAGGAGGAGGAGGAAGAGGAGGAGGAGGAGGAGGAGGAGGAGGAGGAGGAGGAGGAGGAAGAAGAAGAGGAGGAGGAGGAGAAAGAGGAGGAAGAGGAAGAAGAAGAAGAAGAAGAGGAGGATGAGGAGGAAGAGGAAGAGGAGGAGGATGAGGAGGAAAAGGAGAAGGAGGAGGAGGAGGAGGAGGAAGAGGAAGAGGAGGAGGAAGAAGTAATAGGAAGAGGTGGAGGAGGAGGAGGAAGAACAGGAAGAGACGAGGTAGGAGAGAGACGAACATGAAGGGAAGAAGGAGAAAAATGAGAATCAGAAAAGATGATAATGATAATGATGATGATGAAGAAACTGTAGTAATAATTATTTTTGAGTAATTATACTAATGTCACCAACAGTACATTAACAGTACGAGTAGGAAAAGAACACTACCCTATTTACACTAACCTGTCATGGTCAAACTTCATCAAGCAACATTTATTTACTTCTGTAACCTGTCCTTAATATTCAAATCTTCCCTAACCTCGTTTTCTTTGCTTTATATTTCAGCTTCTCTCTTTCTATGTCATATCTCTCTCTTTCTCTTTAAAAAAAAAAAAAAAAAAAAGGCGTATCATGATGAATTTCCTTAATGGATCGTTTTCTTAACATCTTTCTAGTTAATGTTGTAATACATATATATCCCTATTTATTGTATATATGTCAGCTTAATGTCATAATTATTTATCGAGCTATTTATTTAATAAGTTAATCATACTTCTATTTCATGTGTTAATTCATCGTTTCAACCTTACCTGAGCTTACTCTTACCCTAACCTAACCAATTTTAACCTATTTTACTCTATCCTGCCTTGCCTATCTTATCCCATGACATAACCTTGTCTTTGTCTGTTATTATGTCCTATCCTATTCTATTCTCTGTTATTATGCTCAATCTCATTGCAGTCTATTTCTCTCCTATCCCATGTTATCTTGGGTTATGTCCTTTCCTATTCTCTTCTATATATGCTCTATCCTATTCTCTCCTATGTTATCATGTCCCATTTCTTCGACTTCACTATCTTACCCTATCCAAACACAAACTTATTTAACCGTATCTTATTCTACCTATCTTATCCAATCCAAGCACAAACCCATTTTATCCAATCCTATTTTAAACTCAACAGTCTTATCTTATCCAAATCTAATTTACTTGTCAGATTTTAACTATCTTTTTTCTCTCTCTCTCTCTCTCTTTTCACACGTTCATCGTATAATTTCTAGTCTATACTCTATATACATCAAAGGAAAAAGTCAGTTATTAATACCTTTTAAATCTCTGTTGTCTTTGGATTAAATACGAAACGGTCTTTCTTCTTCAACAATGAGTGAAGTTTCGTTTTGTTTAACTCTGTTATCACTTCATAAGTACGTATGAGCTATTTTGCAAACGATATTAGTGGAACATTATGCTCTAATGACATGGTTGCCTTAGTAGAAAAGGCTATAGCGAATGTTTACTTGAGAAGCGTTAAGTAAACAAGTTCTTTTTTTCTCTCTCTCTCTAAAATAGTGTCTTGGTGTAAACAATCGTATTCTGAAGTTAAAATATATAACTGCCTTCTGGTCTTCGCTTTTACGGATCTCCTTATGTTAACATTAAGAAATGTTTTTTTTTTTTTTTTTTATGTTAATCTGGCCCTATTATGTTCCCCAATGCTGATAACGGCCTTGTAATCTTAAAACAGCTTTCATAAATCGTTTCCTAGCAATCCATTGTCATATTGACTTGGATAATGCTGATAATGGTAAAGAATTGCTTTTTGAGTGACATGATTTTCTTTTTTCCTTTCCTCTCTCTCTCTCTCTCTCTCTCTCTCTCTCTCTCTCTCTCTCTCTCCACTGTTCCCTCGCCCGAAAGCTTTCTTATAGTTCTTTTCCGACTTGCACAGCTCTTAACAAACCCAGGCTGTCCCTCCCCACTACCCCCTCCCTCCTCTTCCCCGTACCTTCCTTCCTTGAGCCGAAAATAGGAGTAATATTACTCGACCAAACAAAACCAGGGGCGTTACTACGCTTACTGGTCTTCGTGTGGGTATAGCCTTTAACAAACATGTTTCCCACCTGTCATATTTTCTGCCTTTCTCTCATATTTTTTTCTTCTTTTAAATCACATATCAACGTCACTGTTTTGATTCCCGTAGTTTAGAGGGTCCACTAAATATTTTAAATCACGGCATCGCTTTTTTCTCTAAAGCCTGAACATACCGTACAATACCTCCCTTTTTCACCCCCTTTCAAAACATCCAGGCTGACGAAAGGTGATCGTATTTCCCGGCGCACAGGATGTTTGCGACGCCCAGCCTTCCGCCAAGTAAAACACGGCCTACTTTTAGGGCCTTGTGTTTTGCCGCCGTCTCCATGGGGTCGTTAGTGTGAAAGGAGGTCGCGAAGACAAAGGCTTACAGAGAGACCCCTCTTTTTTTTTTGGGGCAGCTTCAATAAAAAAAAAGTAAAGAAAAAGAAAAAGAAAAACTATATCGTTGAGTTGTATAGTTTTTTTTTTTTTTTTTTTTTTTTTTTTATCGTAGCACACAATTCGAGGTCTTGGTCTTACCTGATGTAGGAGAATGGAAACACAATTTTGCTCCTAAAACAGTTTAACCCTCTTCCCTGTAGTATTTTATGGACATAAGATATTAAAAGACACCAAATGGCAAATCGTGATATACAATTTCGTGTCAGAACTATAATAACGAATTAATTTAATCACTGTATTCCTCAATTAACCGGAAATATATCAAAGCTCTACATAAGTTTACACGAAACCACGGGGAAACCTCGTGGTTCGACGTTATCCGTCATCCGTCAAATCGACAATAATAGCAAAAAAAAAAAAAAAAAAAAAAAAAATCACATCCAGACAACTTACGATGATGCTGTCATTCATCCTGAAGGTGTTGTTAGGATCTTCGAGTGAGGAGATGACACTAGCCACGAAGGGCTCAGGCAGACGTCTGGTTTAGCTGGTGCCTGGGAACCGACTCCGAACTCGCCTCGAAGTGCCTACGTCACAACGGAAATAATAACCTCTTCCTCCTTGCCTGTGGAATCAGCTGCAAACCTCCCCACCACCTCCATTTGCGAGCGATCCTTGAGGTCAAGGGAAAAACTGTCGTACTGTAAGACCTTTTGCTTTGACAACGTGGCATCTTTTTAATCAGTTTTTTTTTTTTTCTCCCATCCCTTGCGAATTTGTCAGTGCTCATGGATTATTACTTAGTAATCTAAAAGCCTATAGTGATGTAATAACTGCATAATCGTGTAGGATTTATGCTAAAGATAGTATCGTACGACGGCAGGCTGAAGGCACAACTTGAGCTCGTCCAGATGCCAGTCCTTTGAAAGCGTGTTGATTGGTCGGGTACTGTAAACAACCCTGGATCAATCTACAAAGGCAGGAGAAAGAGGGAGGAAAAGGAGGGAAAAGGAGAAGGGGAAAAAAGGAAAGGAAGAAAGGGAAAGAGGGAAAAGAGAAGGAGAAGGGAGAGAGAGAGGGGGGAAACCGCTCATTTATAGCCAAAACACCACTAATATTTCCCCTCCAGCACTTTCTTCTCCATGTTTGAATCTATTTCGGGTTGCCGGATACGTGGGTGAACCAAATGTCGGGAGTAGTGTAAAGTTAGTCATTATAGTTTCCGATGAGGGGTGGTAATAAGGTAAGGCTTTAAGGGCTAAATCTCCCCCGTGTTTTGGGATGTTGTGTGTCTACTCTTACAGCAAGAGTGGCTCCCACAAGAAACAATATGAGGAATCTGAGGTGGAAACTTCTGTACGTTTTGCTTTCGTGGATTGGCCGAAGAATAGGTAAAGGGTTATGTGAATTTATACAGTAAGGTTTAAAAAAAGGGAAATTTGTCTGTAAACTAGGAAATGAGATGATCGTTGTGTGTGTATATATATATATTTATTCTGTTTCGTGTGTGTGTGTGTGAATGTGTCTGAATGTGTGTGTGTGCTGTTAGTTTATTTATACATGGTGTGTTTGTGTCTAAATATACGTTTGTATTTATGTGTGTTTGAATAAGTGTGTGCGTGTATGTGTGTGTGTGTGTGCAACATGCATATATACGTATGCGTGTGCATATTTAGACAACAAAATTTAGAATGGCACGTGTCTGTTGTTCTTACTGACCTGTAGACGAGGAGATTCATAAGGAAGACCCTTCCGAAGTAAAAAAAAAAATTCTCTCTCTCTTGCTCTTTCTCTTTCCTTCGTTTTTTTTCTGAGGCAAATGAGGCAACGAAAATAAAGTCAAATTGTGTTTGTTTTCCGTCTGCTGGAGTCTTCGAGTCCTTGTTAAAATTAGCTTTTGTTTTCAGCTCTCGTTCTCTGTGTACTGTGTATTATGATACTATTTTCATGGTGTGGTTGCTGTTGCTATTTTTGGTAGGAACGCTATCAGTTTGCTTTTTAAGACTTTTACTTTCATTATTATTTCAGGGATATTATTGCTATTGTTTTGGCTATTATTGTGATTATTATTATCATTATCATCTGTCATTTTCGTTCTCTCATCATTATCGTCATTATTTTTAGTGTTATTGTTCTTCATCCTATTATCATTAGTAGTAGTAGTATCATTATTATTATTTTTATTGTCATTTAACATTATTATCATTATTGCCATGAATATTATTATCATTATTGCCATTAATATTATTATGATTATTGCAGTTATTGTTATTGATAATATTATTGTTGTTATTGTTATTTATTATTAATTTTATTATCATCATTATTATTATTATTATTGTTATTATTATTATTATTATCAATATCATCATTATTATCATCATTATCATTGCCATTTTTATTATCATTATTTTTATCATTGTTGTTATTATTACTATCATTATTGTTATTATTATTATCATTATTATTATTATTATCATAATTACTATTATTATAATTATCATTAT
>NC_061820.1:40048224-40053224 GCF_019202785.1 Penaeus chinensis | reverse complement strand
TCAGCCAATTACATACAAATAATAAAACAATAACGAACTTTGTTTATGATGCAAGGTGTTATTATTTTCTTCATTGACATCATCATCATCATATTCATTATCATCTCTGCTATTGTTATTACCATTATTATTACTACCATAACCTTTATCATAATTTTGTTATTATTATTATAATTATTATTATCGTTATTTTTATCATTATCATAATCACATAGAAATAATCATCATGACCATCAACCATCATCATCATCATCTTCACCATCAACATCATCAATTTCATTCCCCTCAAAATCACTCCCTATTTGTATAATATATTAATAGTATAAACACCCACTTATTCACAGATATAATCATACTATTAGTGTATCAGTGTGTCAGTGTCTCCCCCTTGGTCAGCAAGTAACACAGCACATTGGAACTCCTTGGGGCAACTGTGTTAAAGAAATTACACTAATTTATAGGGTAATGATTGTATATATGATGCTATTATCAATTCGGCTTTCTGAAGTATGTGATCATTCCCATCCTCCCTTCAGAAATGTGAGGTTTTGATAGAGAATGACTCACTCTACCTTGGTACTTGGAGGGCATATGATTTAATTGTGAATAACTATGTCGTTATTATTAGTATTACTGCTGATACCTTTTTCTAAAATTGGAGTTCATTGGGTTATCGTAAAACACAATTTAATTAGAAGCTGGTCAATATAGACAGAAACTATGTTTTAAGAGTTATTCCATATGTGTGTGTGTGTGTGTGTGTGTGTGTGTGTGTCCGTGTGTGTGCTTTAGCTTCTGTGGCGTTACAGCGGCTTCTATGACGTCACGAAATGTCGGTCGCCCGATGTGCAAAGCCTTTTTCTTTATTTTTCCGATTACTTATAATGACACAAACTTTATTGTAATATAGTTTAATTTATGAATGTCCTATACATGCATACACACAAGCACCCCTTCTATGTGCGTGCTTATATTCATGTAAATCAGTGAATGTATACCTACAAACACACTATATATACAGCAAGTAATAGACAGGGGCAGCAGTGGTCGCAAGACGCTAGGAGAGAAGGCAGACTCCACCCTCCTCCTACAGCTGACATTTCTGAAGTAAACGCATTATAATTATGTTCCGGAAGTATACACGAAAAGCCGACCATGAAATAAATGTTTCCAAAAGGGATAGTGACGGTATCATACACTATTCCCGGGTAACTCGATGGTAATGACTGTTAACTAAGCGAATATTTAACAACCATTATAAAGTTCAAAGAGATCGAAATGGTAATAATATAAAGGTTTTGATCTCAGAAAACGATCGAAACCTGTCGTTTTCATCGCTCATAAACCTTCGTGTGTATGTCTTTGTGTGTGTTTGTGTATATGTGTATGTTACTCTGCCGCGTTCATGCCCGAGGTATTACGGGCATCTGTTCCTACATCCAACACATATGCCTAAACTTTATACAAGAGGAATCACCTCAAATATAGCGTCTTTTCGTTTTATAATCAACTTTTTTGTGTTTGCTTTATATTTACTTTTATATTTGGTTTCGTCATCCGATAGAATCGTTAAATGTGCAGGATAATATACTTAAGAAAAGACGAATAGATTAATTGATACATGAATTCAAAATGTGTATACATACATACACACACACACACACACACACACACACACACACACACACTCACACATATATACACACACACATATACATACACATACATTCACACACATTTTGCTATATTCGTAATATCACTTTCAAATATAAAACTAACACCAACAATATTTCGTAATAAATAATAACTATCAAAATATCAAGATCACTTAATCACTTAATACCTGACGATGATTAACCAGTCACCAAATTTAGCGAAGAGTATAGATGAGAACAGGTGATAAACGGCGATAAATTAAAACCACTAGAAATACTTTTTTTTAGCGATGACCTTCCACCTTTGGGCAGCGAAGTCTTTGATAATTAAGTGTTTTTGATGAGTTAATGAGTGTTAAAAGGTGGTGAAAGACATTTAATGAGGGGCGTGTGAGGTGTGGCTGAGAGCGAGCTGGGAATGAAGAATGGGATGAAAAATCACTTCGTTGGGAAAGTGAAGTAAAAGGAGAGAGAGAGAGATAAAGAGAGAGAGAGAGAGAGAGAGAGATAGAGAGAGAGGGGGGGAGGGAATGAGGGAGAGGGAAAGAGAGAGAGAGAGAGAGAAAGAGAGAGAGCGAGAGAGAAAGAAAGAGAAAGAGAAAGAGATAGTGAGAGAAGGATGAGGGGGAGGGCGAGAGTGGGTGAAGGAGGGAGCGAAGAAGAAAGTAAGAAAGAGAGAGAGAGAGAGAGAGAGAGAGAGAGAGAGAGAGAGAGAGAGAGAGAGAGAGAGAGAGAGATACTAATAGACAGATAAACAAGCATACACACGCACACTTTAATAGATAAATCAATAAAATAAAATAAAAATTCAAAAATATTAAAACAAAAACAGATACAAAAAAAAGAAGAAAAAGGTACACAAACACATAAACCGGATTTCCAACAGCTCCAGCTGAGGGCGCCAACGAGAACAAATAAATTCTTTCTATCTACCGAACTGCGCGCCATCTGCCAATAGTTTTTTGCACTTCCTTCTAACACTTCCGCAGGGTTACTCCCCCCCCCCCCCCCTCTTCTTCATCCCTTTCTTATCTTTCTATTTCCCTTGTCTTCTCTTCTCTAACTTCTTCCTGTTTTTATCCCTTATATCTGTATGATATAATTCTCTTTATCTGTCTCTCCTTCTCTCTCTCTCTCTCTCTCTCTCTCTCTCTCTCTCTCTCTCTCTCTCTCTCTCTCTCTCTCTCTCTCTCTCTCTCTCTCTCTCTCTCTCTCTCTCTCTCTCTCTCTCTCTCTCTCTCTCTCTCTCTCTCTCTCTCTCTCTCTCTCTCTCTCTCTCTCTCTCTCTCTCTCATTCTTATCTTCTTCCACTCCTTTTTTCTCTTATCTTTTTCTCATCTCCTCTTTCGTCTTCCTTCCTCCCTTCTCCTTCCCCCTCCTCCTCCCCTATCACTTTCCTCCCTCTCCCCCTTCATCCTCTTCTTCCTTCCTCCTCCTCCTCCTCTTCTTCTCCCCTCTCTCCCCCTCCCTCATCCCCCCTCTTCTTCTCCTTTTCTTTCCCCTTCCCCATTTTCTCTTTCCCTCCCCCTCCATTTTCCTTTTCGTTTCCTTCCCTTATTTTTTTATATTTTTTCCTTTCTAGGCATCAAAAAAGTATCGGCGTATTTGGATTAAAAAGATTCGTGAGTTGGTGGGCTGGAGGTGGGTGAGTGGGCGTAGGTGGGTGAGTGGGCGGGGTTGGGTGGGTGAGTGGGCGTAGGAGGGTGAGTGGGCGGGGTTGGGTGAGTGAGTGGGCTGGAGGTGGGTGGATACGGTGGGCTCGTAGTGGGTTAGTGGGCGTAGGTGGGTTGGTGTGTACAGGCTGGAAGTGGGTGGATACGGTGGGCTTGTAGTGGGTTAGTGGGCGTAGGTGGGTTGGTGTGTACGGCTGGAGGTGGGTAAGTAGGCGTAGGTGGGTGGGTGAGTGGGCGTAGGTGGGTGAGCGGACGGAGGAGGGAGAGTGAGTGGACGGAGGAGGGAGAGTGAGTGGGCGGAGGTGGGTGGATGAGTGAGAATAGGGTGAGTTTAAGGTGATGTGAGGTAATGGCCTAGTTTGGGTCTCGTATGGGTTGTGGGTGGGCTGAAGGTTTTAAGAGAGCAAACTGAAGGTGGATTAAGAGAGTAAGCTGAGGGTGGGCTGAGGATGAGCTAAGAATAGGCTGAGTTAAGGGTGGGCTGAAATTGGGTTAAGGGTGGGCTAAGCTTACGTAATTATGAGCTGACGGATGACAATTGCTAACACTTTTTTAGCCTTGAGTTACGAACTAATAGTGTACACGACAAATTATAGTGTGAGTAAACGTATGAAAGCATGAATGAATAAGTATGATTTATTGAGCGTAAAAAAAAAAATGAAAATTAGGGTGAAATATTTCTTGTTTATGAGTTAGTATGAGTTAGTATGAATACTATGAGTGAATTTAAGGGTATGAGTAAGTATAAGTGTGAGTATAGTGTGTAAAAAGAGTGTAAGTTGATAGACGATATGATCTGTGAGGATGAATAGTAGGACGTAGGCGTGGGCGGGAGAATGCGTGGGCTTAAGTGCGTAGGTGATGAAAATGAACGCAAGGGAAAGGTTGCAAATATGTTAAGGAATGTTGTTGTTTTTTTTTCCTTTTTTATTCTTTATTTTCTTATTCATCTTCGTTTTCTTCTTCATCTGCGTCTACTTGATCTTCATACTTCGTCTCTCTTTATTTCTTCTTCATAATCATCGTTATCATGGTTATTTTTTTTTTCTTCTTCCTCTTCTTCCTCCTCTTCATCATCATCATCACCATTTTCTTCCTTTCCATCACCATCTTCCTCTTCCTCATCTCTCTTTCTCCCCTTCCTTAACGTTTCCATATTGCGTGGGTGCTGTAGAGGTACCTTCCCCCCACCCCCGCCCCACCCCCATCCCCCCACCATCACCCACCCACCCACCCACACCCCCGCTTCACACCAGCTGTATTCTAGCATATTCTCCTTTGTCAGTTAACTTGTCCAGTATACACTAGTATCTTATTGCTGATTGTGTTTTACCATTTGTGGGTTGTTGGGGAGGTCGCTCTCTCTCTCTCTCTGTCTCACGCCCACCCGCCCACAGGCCGCCCACAACTGCTTCTCTCTCTTTCTCTCTCTTTGTCTGTCTGGCTGTCTGTCTGTTGGTATGTGTGTGTGTGTGTGTGTATGTCTGCCTGTCTGTCTGTCTATCTGTCTGTCTATGTGTCTGTGTTTGTTTGTCTGTGTCTCTCACTCTTTCTCTCTCTCTCTCTCTGTCTATCTGTCTGTATGTCTGTCTTTCTGTATTTGTGTCTGTCTGTCTGTTTCTCTCTCTCTCTCACTCTCTCTCTCTCTCTCTCTCTCTCTCTCTCTCTCTCT
>NC_061820.1:40023224-40040724 GCF_019202785.1 Penaeus chinensis | reverse complement strand
AATAAAAAAAAAACCTTCAACCTCATGCTGTAGTCCTGATGATATCGTAGACGTACAAGTTACTTCATCATCCCCCTTACGAAAAAAAAAAAAAAAAGCATCAGATAGCAACACGAAAGATGTATTAAGCACATTCGGGACAGGACAACGTTTAACGTGTTGGGTACAGTCTCTGGTGTTTGACAGTTGATCGGGAATCAGCTGTAAAATCAGGGCCTTCCCTACCAACACAGTTTTCAAAAGTGAGGTCCGTGTTTATCGAGTTCTCAGCGCGAGAAAAGGAAGCTTAAGGTGTATATATTGTGAATTATTAATGTTGAAAGCAGGCGGTGGTTTCATGACTGAGTATGCATGGTAATTGGGTGTGTTTTGTGATATGTTAATGCTCTCGTTGTATAATGGTTAATATAGATTTGTTTTTATCTTTTATTTGAGAAAGAGAGAGAGAGAGAGAGAGTATATCGGTCCTTTTTTAATCTTGTTTATCTTGGAATGATGAAGGGGAAAAAATCTAACAAAATTAATATTTCTGCTACGAAGTTCGGAAGAGAATTAACCTTTATACGAAATATATTGATTTTCTTTTTTCTTATTCCACTCCATTTCCTCCAAATATTCAAGTCTCCTTCGCTTAGCCGTTCACGTGTTTTATCTATCAAACTGTTCATGTGTTCACTTTGTAATAATTCATCTACAGTTTAGGTTATTCTTACACTGTTGTTAATATCACGTAATACCATATGCATCTGTTTTTAATAGTCGTACTAGTACATACGCCTGTACACGTGTTTGCACACAAATATATACATACTGGTGAAGATACATGCATTTAATACATTCCTGTCAGCTGTTTCTTAGAGAGGCAAATTCACAAATTATGCAAATGATGGAAAGACTGTAGAAACTCGCAATAGCTGCCTTTGTAAGATAAGTCATTAGACACATACCATGTAATTACTGTGTCTGTGACAACAATGGCACGCACAAAAGGCTATGGTAATTCACTTTTTGATTGTACATGTAAAGTAACAGCTGTCCATATAACACGTAGAAATGAAATTTATAGTAACAGATATATTCACATAACCATTAAACATTAAACCTCCTAAGCTTACTTACTTTACTCAAAATATACTATATACCCTAATTAGTAACCCCCGAGTAAATCATATCGAGTTATCCTATCTTTGACTGTTATCTCCCATCCACATGATAGGAATAACCGATACTCTGATTACAATCCTAATTATATCACGGATACAATCATTCCCTAATTATAACCGCCTTAACAAAATTATTAACAACATTCTGTTATCATCATTCCTTTTAACACCATGACACCTGAACTACCCGACAAATAACACCTGTTGTAACTTGAAGATTATATTATCTCTCTCTCTCTCTCTCTCTCTCTCTCTCTCTCTCTCTCTCTCTCTCTCTCTCTCTCTCTCTCTCTCTCTCTCTCTCTCTCTCTGTCTGTCTGTCTGTATGTCTGTATGTTTCCCTCTCCCTCTCACTCTCTTATTCCCCACTCTCTCTCTCTCTCTCTCTCTCTCTCTCTCTCTCTCTCTCTCTCTCTCTCTCTCTCTCTCTCTCTCTCTCTCTCTCTCTCTCTCTGTCTGTCTGTCTGTATGTCTGTATGTTTCCCTCTCCCTCTCACTCTCTTATTCCCCACCCTCTCTCTCTCTCTCTCTCTCTCTCTCTCTCTCTCTCTCTCTCTCTCTCTCTCTCTCTCTCTCTCTCTCTCTCTCTCTCTGTATGTCTCCCTCTCCCTCTCACTCTCTTACCCCCCCCCCCCCCCTCTCTCTCTCTCTCTCTCTCTCTCTCTCTCTCTCTCTCTCTCTCTCTCTCTCTCTCTCTCTCTCTCTCTCTCTTTCTCTCTCTCTCTCTCTCTCTCCCTCTCTCTGTTTTTTACTTGAACACAAAGAACTCCAGGAAGGTCAAGGATCAGATGGTCTTCTTGCTCCCTTTTTTTTTATAGTGGTTTCGATATCTCCGTCCATCGCGTGTAAAATGAACCGTATTCGTGTTGACGATTGTAGACGTATGCACGTGAATTAATATCTTCACATTAATACCGTAATTATTATTACCCTTATTACACGTATGATATTAAGGAGAATGAATATTTTCACAAGAGATCTATATAACCGTTTTCGATTATATCTTCGTCAGAAATACAAACATACTGTATTTCTGACGACGATATAATCGAAACCGGTTAAATACATCTCCTGTGAAAATATTCATTCTCATTCATACCTTTTCTCGCGTGTATTAAGGATAATAATAATGGTGGTAATAATGACAATAAGGATATACATAAGTCCTAATGATGTTAATAGAGTATAGGGATAATGCAGACATGCATATACATATATATATATACATATATATATTTACTTAAATATATTTAACTAACTCTCTCTCTTTGTGTATATATATGTATATATACACATATTCATATAAATATATATTTGTGCATTCACATATGTATGTATATATAAATTATATATGTGTATATATATCATATATATATATATATATATATATATATATATATATATACATGTGTATATGTATGTGTGTGTGTGTGTGTGTTTCGGCGTGTGTGTGTGTCTGTGTTCGTGTATATGTGTGTGTGATCATTATCGTTATCATTATATATATATATATATATATATATATATATATATACATATATATTGTGGAGGTTCTTCAAACCTCTCCTGTGAGAGTCGCAGCAGAATCCAGATGGGGTGTCCAGATGATCTCCGTTTCCCCTGCGTTATTTAGTGTTTTTAAAGATTTTGATCGTCATTTTAATTGTTCCTTTTTAAATTTAGATTTATTTTACGTGTTCTTATTTTAGCTCTTTTTTCGAATTATAGATGAGCATGACGGGGTTTGTCCTTATTATACTGTAAAATTGCCCTTTTATTATATGTATTTGTATTTTGATTTTATTATTTTACCCTGTTAATGTTTTTATTCATGTTTTACGTTACTGACATCGTCTTTTCAGCTTTTCGGCGATGTCAATGACGTCAGGACTTTTAAGAAGCTTTATTTTTTCAATGATTTTGATTATTTGTCTGAGCCCGTTTACTTTTTTATCATTCTCGTTTACTTTTCTATATTTTATGTACTTTTCACATTCTAATTATATTTATTTATGACAAAATGAAAATGAAGGCAGTGACGTCACCAAGACGTCCGTGTATAAATACGGAACGGCCAAAACAATAAAAGAGAGATCTATCTGAACTGTGTTTGTGTCACCCCCTCTGGATTTACTTCAGCCTGAGATGTCAGCAGAGCAAAGGTTGTACTGAGCAGACTTCCCGTTACTTGCCTAGGTTATTTGCTGGACGTTGTCTTTTTTATGTGTGTTTTATGATGTGTTCAATGTTTTTAAGTACTTTTAGACGTGTTTTGACCGAAGCCCTTCAGGATTCGGCTTTCCCTCTTTGCTTTTAACCTTCAGTTCCCTTTTAAGTTTAATATTTAACGTTTTAACGTAGGCTAACGTAAGTTTCTTTTTCTTTTTTTCGGATTTTATTAAAGTAACGTAATTTTAGTATGTATTAATTTTACATTTTAGTGCCTTCAGCAGTTTTAGTTCAGTTTCTTTTAGTTCTTTTGTTTTGTTGTATTTTAAATGATAGGTTGAGCCACAAGGACTTGTTTATATTTTCTCCGCTCAGGGTACATATCAAGCCTGCGTAGGATCCTGGGCCACTGCCCGCTACCATTTTACAGGCCCAGGATCTGTATCAAGTTGTTCAGGGGAGTGAACGGGACCCTTATTTGCGTCCCTAAGCCGTTCTCGCTTCACGAGAGGCTTCAGCTCGCTTCGCGAGGCTGGGGTTTGAGTCGGGCTCCTCATTACAGAGTAAGCAACTATCCTTACAATATATATAAATATAATGATAACACATATACACGCACACAGACACACACACTCATTCACACATACACATACATACATACACATACATACATACACATACATACATACACATACATACATACACATACATACATACACATACATACATACACATACATACATACACATACATACATACATACATACATAAATACATACGTACATACATAAATACATACGTACATACATACATATATATATATATATATATATATATATATATAAATATATATGGGCTTGCTACCACTTTGTACCACGACGGCGACTTCCCTGAGACACCTGCGTTTTACCTCTCAAGGCAATATATGTATATACAACCACACACACACCCGGGTAAATTGAGAGGTTTGGCGGCAGGTAGTTCGTCAAACGCCTTAGCGGTGATGGCACGAATAAGAATGAATGAATATACGGGCTGGACGTTAACTGGCACCCTGGGCTTCAAGAATAGTACCCTATGAGCTCCCCGTGCCAGGAATACGGTGAAGCTGCTAGCAACAGGGCAGTGGTTTATGCAGGAGGCGTTTATCAGTGAAACTGGTAGTTCACGGCAGATGCAGAATATGTCTGGCAGAAGTTTAGTCCCACTGAACTAATGGCAGACATAGTACGTCTAGTTAGATGGAACTGCGAACAAATAAAAAACTTGGGGGCCTTTACCTTGCTTATTCTATGGCTCCTGATCACATCCCACATATGAATCTGAAAATTGTTTGGGACGCCACGACTGATCAGCCCAATGATCATTCCATTTCATGATATTAAATATATATGTGTGTGTGTGTGTGTGTGTGTGTGTGTGTGTGTGTGTGTTGATATCTATATATAAACACATACACATATCTACCATACCTATATCAAACGAGATTTATTGAAAATGTGATAACAGTTTCATACTCACCCTGAATTCATCTTCAGGCTTCAGGTGAGTTTGAGCGCGATAGTTTTCATATACATTTTACGTAATCTCAGATAGGGGTTTATATTTTCATAAATTACGAATCGCATCGTAAGTTTTTTATATAACTTTTTATCAGAAAGGTGGTGTATGTTCCTATGCCTTTTTAGCAGTACATCAAATACATGTTCTCTCTATATAGGTAAGATTAAAAGTCAACCATGACGACCACTGGATCGACATGGTTATAATGCATTTAAACTTTCCACAGCCTTGCGAAGCGAAGAGCGGTGTGGATAAACAATATACAGAGTAGTAAGGTACTTGATTTCCAATTTATATGAAGCTTCCACGATGTTTTGCATGCAATTAAAAATGATAGTAGCACATTAAGTACTTTAATGGTTTTCAATTGACATATTCATGTGAAACAAAATAAACAACAACTTTTTTTTTCATCACTTTGCATGTCAGTAGAAACTTCGATGATATCGTGTTTTGTAGCGACTGTGATACAACTTGAAACAATGTACCAAAGTATTACGGGTTTCGGGATGCTACAAAAAAGACTTATATATTGTAGAACGTTTCCCTTATTTCTTTCTCCTATGCAATTGCGTTCTGATAAAAACGAACTCTAGCATTCTGTTTCTAACACTCCAATATCCATTAATTTGCCAACACGAGTCTGAACCGCAAGCCTGTCATTCAAACGTTTTTTTTTTCTACACAAATATGACATAACATACTAAACTCGACCCGAAAAGTGTACGTTTTACGTGGATGATGTAATTACAATACTTAAAAAAGCATACAACAAGCTTACGACCCCTTTGTTGCATGCTGTGGCCACATATATATTTACGTCCATATTATAATTATACCTTATAATTTATCGAATGAAGTCACAGTATAAATATCTTTCCATAGTTTTACCTGAATGGAGAATGTAGCTGTAGGGTTGTTGTATGCCATAAGTATATATATTGGCCTACCTTAAAATAAGCGTGAAGGATGGGTGTTCAGAAGATGAAAAATTACTAAAATATTTGATTGCGTATTAATCACTTTAATTATAATATTCCTCTTTCACATCCTTATCTCCATCCCTCTTATCATATATCTTCGTTATGCATTGATCAGCACCGATGCCCTTTGTTCTGACTTCACTATAATTGAACTGAAGAATAACCATCATCATCTTTGTCAACTTATATTTGTGTAATTCGTCAACGTGTAATTCGCATGTATGGAAGTAAAAAGTCGCCTTTGATATAAACCGTTATAGAGTTTATCAAATTCCGAACAACTTCTCCCTTTCGTCGGATTATCAGAGGTCACGAGGTCACCAGAATGACATTTCAATCATACTTCTCTGTTTTATCCCCGTCCTGTAAAATGTACGTATACTGTAACCATACTTATAGGAATATGTAAATGATAGCTTAGGAACTGCATGAAATCGGTGATGCTGAATGAAACAATATTCACCATAAACCTATTTATTCAAATAACATTCTTTAGAATCTATATTTTGACTGTGACTCTGGTATAAATAAAACAATGAGTAATGTACAATGAATCATTTAACGGTGATATGCATTATGTATTAGATTATGAATTTGTAGACCACAACAGAACCGGTTAAAGATCTATGTGGAGAGAGAAAGAGAAGAGAGAGAGAGAGAGAGAGAGAGAGAGAGAGAGAGAGAGAGAGAGAGAGAGAGAGAGAGAGAAGAGAGAGAGAGAGAGAGAGAGAGAGAGAGAGAGAGAGAGAGAGAGAGAGAGAGAGAGAGAGAGAGAGAGAGAGAAAGAAAGAGAGATTGAGAGAGAAAGAGAAAGAGAGAGAGAGAGAGAGAGAGAGAGAGAGAGAGAGAGAGAGATAGAGAGAGAGAGAGCGAGAGAGAGAATTTCATATTCTTTATCAATAGCAACTTTTGCATGCGTTGAGAATGCAGTTTTCATGCACTGGAATGTGGCTTTTCTGATGCAATCTTATGTGACAGTCATCTACAGCGAAAGCATGAGGACTGCAAGACGTTTTGATAACATGAGGTATGAATAAACGACCGAAGCCAGATGGTGTGAGACGGAGACAGACGTAAAGAAAGAGTAATAGAGGGGAGGAGAAAGAAGTGTGTGTGTTTGAGAGAGAGTACGAAAGATGGATAAATGAATAGATAAATAAATAAATGTGTATATATATGTATGTATGTACATGTATATATATGTAAATATATATATATATATATACATACATACATATATATATATATATATATATGTCTGTATGTGTGTACAATTTCGTTGACGTGATTATTTTGCATTGTGCAGTTAAATGATCAACTTTAATTGAGAAGAATATTACGATAATGCGTTGTGAATATACCAACGAAGGGAAGAACAAGAAAAAAATGCAATTATGCCAAATATTTTTTCGCTTTATTGCTTCTTCATGGCAATGTATGATGCACACACACACACACACACGCACATTTGGTCAGCAATGAGTTTTATCTAGCTATTTCAATGTTGAAAAACGAGCAAATTGAAAAATAAGCAAAATTCCTTATATTTTGATATTCTCCCGACAAATTGGCGAAGGATGAGTGAAAAATAAATATAGCAAAGAACTTTTTTTCGTCTTTGTTACTGTTGCTATTGTAATTTATCTATTTTACTTTTTCTGATTCTTATAGGATATGATTATCAATAGGGAGTGCCAGTCTCTGAACACAAAGATTAAGTCTCCCTTATATTTTTTACGTTTTCTATGAAAACTTTAAAGAGTGGTTTTCTATGGAAAATAAGAAGGGAAACTATTGTATTTTAGTCGCACTGCAAAAGATAAGTTACAAAAGTATATATTGTATGGCAGGGGCGCCGACAGCACGGGAGCAGCAGCGGCAGCTCCCCCCCCCCCCTACCTTAAGCTACGGGGTCAGGGGGCAGCACTGTGGCCTAGTGAAAATGCATGTGTACATATTTGTATGGATAGGATTTGGCAATGAACTGTGCTGTTTGGACAAAATAGAAAAGAAATTATAAGTAGTAATGTGTAACTTCAAGTTTTCACATCGATTTCAACATTCCTCGAGAAGGAAATACGTGGTGCTTCGTTATGCATTGATGAGCACCGATGCCCTTTGTTCTGACTTCACTATAATTGAACTGAAGAATAAGCAGTCAACTTTTATAAAGGTGAAATGCACATTTCCGTAGGTTTTTGTAAGCTTTTCTTTGATCTTTATGTATCGATTTAGAAGTCCTTCATTGGTGCTGGTAAGTTTGATGTACAGGGAACCATGACGAAAATTTAAGACTTTCAACAGCACCTCTAATTTGAGTACAATTTCTCGTATAAAGTCATGGTTAAGGTCTACTATGACAGTAAACAGCCAAAGCAACGGAATGTTTGCTAATTTGCGCAGAGAACGCATCGACAACATTAATTCAGAGAAAGTACAATTTGTTGCAAGATCTTTTAGAAAAAAATAGACCTTTTGTTTTCGTGATATTAATAACCAGTGATTTTCTCCAGTTTTTTTTTTTTTTTTTTTTTTTCTTATTGATTGATAACTTTTTATAATCATTGAAACAGTGTCCTTTGTTTGAGCAACTGCCCCCGCCGTCTCAGTATGCTTCCCTGGCAATTAATATTGTCAGCATAATGATAAAAGCAATAAAAATATTAAGGATAACGGGTGTAATCAAGCTCAAAGTTTCATCGTGATTTGATGACAAAGTTAGCGTGATATTTAACAACAATTAAACAATTAGAAAAATGATAATTGTCAAATCATGCATGTCCAGTAATTATTAGCGTTGATAATAATTAGAATTTTGAAACAATCTGCCCCCAAAAATACGCGGTTCTTCTTAAGATCCTCTTTTAATAAGCCTGTAGTTCTCTTATTTTTTGCAGTTTGACGACACACTAAAATAAAATATGTTAGACATACTACATACCAACTCTTTACAACATAAATATTCAAATAATAAATCTTACGTGCGCGCAGGTATATATCATATATTAGTATATTAGTATATTCCTATTATTGCAGATTTCAAAAGCACTAACTTCAAAGGCAAGAAATAAGAATCTGCTATTTTTTTATACGATATACTAGATAGACATAAATAGAATGGCCACGAGTTTCCATTTTATTGTTTTCCACATCACTATAGATGGTCATACAAAAGGACCATGAGTTCCTATTTAATTCTCGTTTTCCACATCACTATAGTATTTTGGGGCTCATAATTTCTCGCATCTTTGAAATAACATTTGAAATAATCCTACCACTGTATCCCGTATAGAATTTTGTTCATCTTTATCGGTATCGACGTTAATCTTTCTTGAAAAAAAGCTTATGAAAATATCCAACCATTATGGTTGTAAAATCGTTATGGCATATAGTTCACCTTTTTTAGGATTTAGGATAGTCTTTCCTTTAGGATTTAATTTTACATCGTTCTACTGAATATTTATTTCCTTGGTTTTGAAAGTTAACAGATACTTGCCCTAACTCTTTTCTAAGGACTGGGCACTTGAGATGCATCACAGAAGGAGAGGCATAGTCACTCGAATACAAATGGAATAAAATTGTTGAGCGGATAACTGGTTAAAACTGAACTTTGTTAGTTCCGTTCTGTCTGTTTCGATCTCTCTCTCTCTCTCTCTCTCTCTCTCTCTCTCTCTCTCTCTCTCTCTCTCTCTCTCTCTCTCTCTCTCTCTCTCTCTCCTCTCATTGACTCTCCCTCTTTATGTATGTATATCTATCTATCTATATGTCTATCTATCTCTTCTCGCTTCTTTCGTCTCTGTCTCTCTCTCTGTCTGTCTCTCTCTCTCTCTCTCTCTCTCTCTCTCTCTCTCTCTCTCTCTCTCTCTCTCTCTCTCTCTCTCTCTCTCTCTCTCTCTCTCTCTCTCTCTCTCTCTCTTTCTCACTCTCTCACTCTCTCACTCTCTCTCTCTCTCTCTCTCTCTCTCTCTCTCTCTCTCTCTCTCTCTCTCTCTCTCTCTCTCTCTCTCTCTCTCTCTCTCTACACACACACACACACACACACGCACACACACACACACACATACTCACACACTCACGCACACACACACACATACACACACACAAACACACACACACACACACACACACCACACCAAACCACACCACACCACACCACACCACACCACACATACACACATACATACACCACACCACACCACACACACACACACACACACACACACACATCTCAACACACACACACACACACACACACACACACATATATATATATATTTATATATATGCATAATAATAATAATAATAATAATAATAATAATAATAATAATAAAATCTAAATAATCGTCTTTGACTCGCACGTTGAAGGATCCAGGATCGAGACCAGGGTTAACCCTCTTTGGCTTCGGAAAAAGTTAACAGGTGTTTGTTGACACTTGCTCGTGTTTGGCGGTTCACGAGTGTTCTCCACGGAGATAACGTCCCCCTCTCGAGATCAGAGGTCACTCAGGTCGGCAGCTATGCAGAAAGGCAGCATCAGGCCACTTGATTATAACACTTGATTCTTCAATTGCTGGTTCTGGTTGGCCGACTCGGTAGCTGTTTTGTTGAAAAGAATATTTTTTGGACAATGTTACAAGTCTAACCTGGTCTGTAATAATTTCCAAATAGATATACAAATGTACGTAACAATGAAAGGCATGTTGTGTTGGAATTTACACCGCAAAATTACATAGAAAGAGAATTAAAAAAAAACAAAAAACAATATAAACTTTCCATTGAATGCAACATTTTCATCCATTGTTACCGACGACTTGCAATCATGAAGCCAATATTTAGTACTTATCTGAAACCCAAAGTTCATGATAATTCCACGTCTTTCTATTTCTTGTTTACTGTTCATAAGACTTTTCGATTGCATTGTGTCTGCAATGTCTATACATACTTGAATAAAGTTAGTATATCATCAAAATTACCGAAAGGTTCATAATTTTTTTTTTTTTTTTGCATGCTCGTTTGCATTTTCCGTTCCCACTTTCTGTGAATTTTAAAAAAATGAACATTGTGGTCCTTGGGACAAACCAGACTTTAAGAGTGGCAAACAGTCTTGATAATAGTAATAATCCTGATGATAATGTTAATCACTCATCCACTCACTCACTTTACTTATATCCGTCGTTCTCTGTCTCTTTTTCTTAGTCTGTCTCGGTCGAGAATGGAGAACATGGGGAGGGAGAGGGGGGGGAAGGGGGGGGAGGAGGGAACACATGCATAGACGGGTGTAAATGAAGTGGACAAGCAACTAAGGTAATCGAATTGGAGAGCACAAGGGAGGGAGAGAAATCAAATTAAGTAAATAACAAGTGCAATGCTTAGTAGAATATTTTTATTTCCTAATTCGTTGTCTTTCTTCTCGTTTCTCTTACCTTTGGTAAATATTTTTTGTTTCCTACGCCTTTTCAAATATATTTTGTGGCGAGAATAACACTTTCGTTAGAGTTGATAGATTATTTAGATTTTATTATTATTATTATTATAATTATTATTATTGTCACCAACATTGTCATTATTTTCATTATCATTATCTTCGCCGTCATTATCATCATTATAATTTACATTATCATCTTTGAACGCATCTGCAAAGAAAACTAAACATGAAGATTATAAAGAGAGGAAAAAAAAATAAGAAGAAGAAAATCATAAAAAAAATGCTCGTAAAATTTCTTTCTTGTTAATATTGCTGTTGACTCCTCATATCGATTATAATTCCTCCACTAGATAAAAATGTAATTATAATAATAATATGATTGTGAAATTCGTGATAAATAATATTATAAAATTAGCAACAGTAATAACTATAGTAATTACTTTAATGACTGCCGCGATAGTCTAGTGGTTACAGCGAATTCTTAATATTAGGATGCTTTGGCGATTTAAGGTAAACGACGTGTCAAGACATGCCGGAAGGCTAAATGTAATTATCGGATCAATACCCATGATCCCTTTCAGACCAATATCCTTGACCCGTATCGCATCCGGAGAGCAGCTGAGAATATCTATTTTACCCTCTTTCGGTGGCTCGTGGGCCGGCACGCTGTCTCTGGGAATGTTGGTCTGGGCAGTAGGAAGGGAACGAGGGGTTCCCCTGTTCTCGGACTTTGTGTATGTCAGCTGCTGGATGCATGTTTGTTTGTTTGTGTGCTTCTTCTTCCTCTTAATCTTATTCTTATTATTGCTTTAAAGAGGAGGGAAGGGGGGGGGGGGGGGGAAGGCACCCTTCAGGTGAGCGTGTTAGGCATCATGAGAGGGGCATTTATGGATTATGATGAATTAGGAGGGGTGATCACTCGTCTGTAACAGGGTCAATTATCGATTCAGTAACAAGTTCAAACATGATGAATATCGTGATGCGAGGGGTGAGGGTTGGGGTGGGTGGGTGATGGGGGTGCTGATGAAGGTGGGTCATCTGTAGCACCTGTCATCGGGTTGGATTATGATAGTCTCATTCATTGGGAGGGGTGATCACCTATCTGTAACAGGGTCAATTATCAATCCAGTTAGAAGTTTAAACAAGATGAATATTGCGATGCGGAGAGGGAGGGTATGGGAGAGGGGGTGCTGAAGGGGGTGGGGTAGGAGGGGGCGGGGGGTCATCTGTGACACCTGAAATATTGTTTTAGAGAGGAGGTGATGGGTAGGAGCGGCGCCCTCCAGGTGTGTGTGTAAACCTGCTTTCACACGTGGGGTGGCACGTTCTGTCCAGTCGCCTGCATTGGAGGGGCTCTTCTGTAGCACACCATTAGTTGATGATTTCCAGTTCCGATCATTGATTATGATAATCCCTTTAATTATGCCTACTTTCTGTTATGATGCGCCATGTACGACCGTAAGGTGTGCATGCTAGCCATCATTAATGATTCCGGTTATTGATTATGTCATGGTCATTGGTTACGTCACTGATTACGTCATTAACCTACTTTCACACTCATGTACGTACGTGAGGTGAGTAGTTCCGTCCATCCTATATCTACTTATATACATATAAATATATACATTCCCTCCTTCCCTCTTTCTCTTTCTCCCCCCTCTCTCTCCCTATCCATCTCTATCACTCTCTTCAGCCCTACATGTCTCCGTCACTGACCGGCAAGTGCAACGGGTGACATGACATTCCCTGAGCTCTGTCATGTGCACGGGAGATCTTTCAAGTCATTTCGCCAACCTCCACACATGTTCATTTCAAAACACATTTCTTATTTTCCTCTCCGCGTTTTCACTCTGTATTCTATATCCATTTTTTCCTCCTTTCTCTTCATTTCCTTTGATTGTTGTTCACAGGGCCATTAGTAGCATCATTACTATTGGTAATTATGCGATTTAAAGTATATCCTGTTCTATTATGCCATTGTTTGTTTCGCTAATAATGACGTAGGTAGTTTATTAAAACCTTTATCGGAATATTATCACAAATAGGTTATCATTCTGAGATAAAATTAGGATTGGAAGAAATTATATAGCAACGATAAGGTTATTTCTGCAATAATCTTCATACGGTGATATTCATCATCTTAATTATAAGTGATTATTATATTGATTGTAAGATATTATTATGACCTATTATTATGATGATGATATTATAAAGAATTTAAGTTCTCACAATTGTTTTAACGTTTTCATAAGGCGAAAATATCCTGTGCATAAATATATAAATACATTTTGAAATACGTTTTTATGTTCTTCGTGTGAGTTGCAGTGGAATTATTAAGATTATTTTTTCTATTATTATCATCATCATTTTCAAAACAGTTGAGGAAATATGTATTCTAATTCTCCAACCTCATCAATAGATTGCAATTATTCTTATTAAAGTTAATATTTGCAGTTATTGATTTTAAAACTGATTATCATAACGTTTATTCTTGCACTAACTAGTGTGAAGAATGAGATGTTTTTTCAAGCTTTGTATCAGATGAAAAAAGATAATTATATCAACTATATATCAATTTTTTTGTTATATCCTATGACCTAAAGGATAAGAGAGAGACTTCCTTTAACTATTTATATATTCATATATATTTAAATTGAAAGAGTTTATATACAAAACTTAAATTAATGGCTATAAATAACACATTGCATGTTGAATACATAACAATATATCACAACCAAGTGTGAGTGAGTTTTACGTCATTACATTTATGAAATGTAAAACAGAAACAATTGGTGTGTGTGTGTGTGTGTGTGTGTATATATATATATATATATATATAAATATATATATATTTATAACATATATATACTATGTATAATATATATATGTATATATAATATATATATATATATATATATATTTATATATATATATGACACCTACTTATTGATACATGATACAGTGCTGAATAATAGATGATAGTGACAGAGAACATGATGATATGATGAGCTATATAAACATTTCTAGACTAATAATAATAATATCTTTGTGGTTCTTTTCTCTTGCTTTTTGGTAACATGAGATTCCGCAAAACAGGTTCTTAGACGCTAGTGTTGTACTGTGTGACGGGGGCGGCATATCCCGTGGTGTTCTGCGAGGCCAAGGACAACGACGAGGCCACAGGAGGAAGGGGGTTGTCGATGCCCTGCAACTCGGGCTTCTCGTGCGACGCCTTGAACTGCTGGTACTCCCGGCGGAGGATGGGGTCCTTGGGGCACCAGTCGGCGTTGGGCTTGAGGGTGTTCCTCATGGCCTCCAGAAGGGAGTCGGCCTCGTCTCGGCGGCGCATGACCTCCACCACGAAGAAGATGGGGATGAGGAGGCAGGCGAAGATCGCGATGCAGACACCGAAGGCTGAGGGAGAGGAGAGGGTCGTTCAGAATGGGACAATGAGGAGGGAATCGCGTGGGGAAAATCGATGTGGGATTTGTGATAATCGAGTTATGTCACCCTGAGATTATGAGTTTTGTCTTTACTTACCATTAGCACCGGAGCCGAAGACGTAGCCGGAAGCTTTCAGAGGCTCGGCTTTGTACTGTCCGTAGATGAAGATGAAGGCCAGCAGGACGGGGATGAGGAAAGCCCAGCAGAACTTCCAGTAGATGCCGGTCTTCCTATTCAGCATGAATTCGACATCTCGGCAGAAGTTATTGATGCCGTACACCCACTGGACGGCAGCCACTTCGGTGATGGCCAGGATGAAGATGATGAAACCCTACAGAGAGAAAAATGGTCAGTCTTTGAGGACAGCTCTCTTTCAGTCTCATCCTTTTCTTCACAATTCATAACACACAACTCAGCATAATGTTAAACGGCAAAATCGTACACTAGCGAACTCTTTTCATCAACTTACGGCGCCGTAGTAGTCGATGAGCGTGAGGATGTACTGTCCCTGAGGAGTCACGTAGAAAAGGCCGAGCAGGAAGCCGCAGACACACACGGCGAGGGTCACGATCCACCTCTTTAAGGAGGGGAATTCGTCGCAGATGATGGTAATGATGCAGCCGGTGAGGGCCGAGGCGCTTCCCACCCCGAGAGTGAACAGCATGAGGAAGAACAAGACGGCGAACAGCTGCGGCGCCCAGTCGAAGCGCGAGAGCACCTCCGGGTAGCTGATGAAGGCCAGGGAGGTGCCGTCGCTCTTGACGACATCCTTGAGCGGGATCCCCAGAAGGTGAGCGAGGTGGCCCAGGATGGCGAAGGTAGTGAAGCCGGCCAAAAGTGAGGTCAGGGTGTCGGTCACGGAGATGATGGCGGCGTCGCGGTAGACGTTGTGGCGGAAGGAGTTGTACGACGAGAACATGATGATGGAGCCAAAGCCCACGGACAAGCTGAAGAAGGACTGGTTTACGGCGGCGTACCACACCTGGCAAGGGAAGAGGAAGTCAGTAGGTTTTCGCAGGCTTATAATCATTCATAAAAACAGATACGCGAATCAGTGTGGGAAACATAATCACATTCTCGATATAGTAAGACATTAACTCGAGGATTAGAATCTGATCTGCAATGCAAGACGCGTCTACAGCGGTCAAATCCTTACCCCGGGGTCAAGGAGCTTTTCCCAGCGGGGCGTAATGAAGAACATGATGCCGTCGAGCGAGCCGGGGAGCGTGGCGCCCCTGATTAGCATGATGAAGAGGACGAGGTAGGGGAAGAGGGCTGTGAAATAAGCCACCTTTCCCGAGCCCTGGACGCCCTTTGCCAGGATGACGAAGAGGACGATCCAGGAGAACAGGAGGCAGAGGGAGAGACGCCATTCGGGGGCGTCGATGCCGTTATCGAGGCCGTTGGGGTCGGACTGCAGGACCTCGTTCCTGTGGGGCAGAAGAGAACCAACATGAGACAAGATGTTTTTCTTTCTTTCTTTCTTTTCATTGATATCAACTCATGGTCTTACGCTACCATAAAGATGCATGCAATTCGGATTACATAAGCAGCAACTTACTTGAAATATTCATCCGCGGAGGACACGACAGTCGAAACATTGAGTCCAAGGGCAGTGACATTGTCGTCCTTGGAGACGCAGTCTAACTGGACGTCGGGAGGACACACCGACCACGGCAACACGCTGGAGAAGGACCCGAAGAAGTAGAAGACGGTGAGGGCCATCAGAGACACGTAATATGTCACAACAGCCCACGTAGCAACAGCTTGTCCATATCCAACGCCTGAAACCAAAAAAAAAAAAAAAAAGACACATCGTTAGTCATCGGAGAACATATCACAACAATTAATATAAACACAACAGCCGATACGGAAAACGGCTTCGCTTGCAAATTAATACACGAGACTTCTCTTAAAAGAGACCAGAATCCGCCAGTGACTCACCTCGGAAGGCTGGCGCAAGGTCCCACACCCTCACCGATCCCGACGAGGCGAACTGGCCGAGACAAAGTTCCATGTAATAGAGGGGTTTGCCGATGAACAAAAGGACGAGGATGTACGGGATGAGGAACGCCCCCCCGCCGTTCTCCAAGGCCACGAAGGGGAACCGCCACACGTTCCCGAGGCCGACGGACATGGCGATGCAAGACAGAAGGAACTCGATGGGGTTCGACCACTGGTCCCTTGAGGGTTCTTCGGAAGCCTAGACAAAAGCGAAGCGTTTGTTGTTTTTAGAGTTTATGAGAAGACAATGCGAATCTTAAAGATAAATTTATAAGCAAATAGACGCTGAGTTTATCATTTGGAAACAAACGGCTAAAAGAGACTTTCTTATAAGCAAACAGACCACAGAGAAAACAGATAATAAAGAATTTCTTGTAAGTAAAGCAAATTTATTTTACAACTTAAGAAAACAGATAAAAGACTTCTTATGTCATGAAACCACAGAAATTTCTATTGCTACGTGAGAAACCAGGTAAAAAATAAATAAACAAATAAAAAGAGTGTCAATAAAGTCCTTGTCATCATATAAAACAACAGTTCAGTTTATGAGGACAAGGCAAGCAACTGAACGCGGGGCAGATGAGAAAATGTGAGGAGGTGAGAGGAGAGAGTGAGAGTATGAAAAAGGAAGAGATGACGGAGAGAAACAGGAAAAGGAGGGACCTTGATGAGAGGGATAAAAGGAGATGAAGAAGAGGAAGAAAAGGGGAGAAAATAGGTCATGAATAGTTTATAAAAATGGGGGAGAG
>NC_061820.1:40013224-40015724 GCF_019202785.1 Penaeus chinensis | reverse complement strand
AAGTCAGAGGAAACAGAGGAAATGCGAGAAGCGAATATTGACACACCGAAAACGGGCAACGAATACTTTTGATTATTTTCCTTTATTCGTGTTTATTTGTGTTCACATTTCATCGTCATTGATTGTTTAATCGTTTTGTTTACACACCCCTGTTCACGTAAAAAAAAAAAAAAAAAAAAAAAAAAAAAAAAGATACCAAAACTGTCACCATCGAATTTCAAGGAATTACACATATATCATATACAGTCTACCGACCTATCATAACAATCGCAGCCTTTTAAATTTCGGTATTTTATTTCATTAAATACAATAAAACCAGCTTTAGGTTCTACTTAAACCAAGAAATCATCTATTTATATGTATTTATCCGAACACTGATTTCTCGTTCGAAACTGCTCGAAACAAACGAAACGCGGCGAGTCTTAACAAAATCATAAGTAACAACGGACACTAACATTCCATTAATTTGTGATTATTTTATTGATTGATTAGCATGATTTCTTAATTAATTCGTTTGCATACCTTGTAGGAATGTATACATACATATATATGTCAAATTAATCTAACGGAAGCAAAGGAATCGAATACAGTTGCCGAATCTCTTGATTTGCATTTTTTTTTTTTTTTTTTTTTTTTTTGTTCTCATTTTTTTTTTTTTTTTTTTTTTCTTTTTTTACAATTCTTATGGGTAGCGTGTATGTGTAGGAAAATTTATAACGCAGTCAAAATGATTTTGTTGTCTTTACTGTTTTACCATGGTTTATAAAGGTACGCGTGTACTTATTTACCTTGATTTTTCCTTCAAAATATCAATATTTACGTATTGATATAGTTAAATATTCTATATTCATATATTAATGTGTGGGTATGTGTATATATATGTATATATATATATATATATGTTTAAGTGTGTGTGTGTGTATATATATATGGATTATGTGTATACATATATAATTATACATACATATTGTATATACATACATACATGCAAACATTCATACATACACACAAACACGCACACACACACACTCACATACACACACGCACGCGCGCGCACACACACACACACACACACACACACACACACACACACACACACACAAACACACACATACACACATATATATATATATATTTATAAATATATATGTATATATATATTCATATATATGTATACTTATATATTAATGTATACATATATGTACATATATTTACCCTTCAAAATATCAAAATCAGCAACAATTATAACAACAACAATAACAATAGCAACAGCAACAAAAACAATTATAACAACAAATAATAACAACAGCAACAACAACAATAGCAACAGCAACAAAAACAATTATAACAACAAACAATAACAATAGCAACAACAACAATAGCAACAGTAACAACAATTATAACAATAACAACACCAACAACAACAATAATAACATCAGAAACAATAATAACAACAGCAACAACAATAACAGCAACAAAAATTATAACAACAATAACAATAAAAACAACAATTATAAGAAGAACAACAGCAACAACAATAACACCAGCAACAACAATTATAACAATAACCAACAACAATTATAACAACAACAATAACAACAGCAACAACAATTATAACAAGAACAAGAACAACAGCAACAATAATTATAACAAGAACAATAACAACAGCAACAACAACAATAACAACAGCAACAACAACAATAACAACAGCAACAACAACAATAACAACAGCAACAACAACAATTATAAAACAACAGCAACAACAATTATAACAACAGCAACAACAATTATAACAAGAACAAGAACAACAGCAACAACAATAACAAAAGCAACACCAATAATTATAACAACAAAATAACAACTGCAACAACAACAATTATAATAACAATAACAACAGCAACAGCAATTATAACAATAACAATAGCAGCAGCAATTATAACAACAACAATAACAACAGCAACAACAATAACATTAACAACAGCAACAACAATTATAACAACAACACTAACAGCAATAACAACAACAGCAACAACAACAATCATAACAACACCAACAGCAACAACAATAACAACAGCAACAACAATCATAACAACAATAACAACTGCAAAAACAACAATTATAACAACACCAACAACAACAATTATAACAACAACAACAAATCCACCAACAACAACAACAATAACAACAGCAACAACAATTATAACAATAACAGCAACAACAATAACAATAACACCAACAACAATTATAACAACAACAGCAAATCCACCACCACCAACAACAACAACAACTAAACAACATCGAAATTCTGGTCTTTCTCCCCGACCTCTTTGCAACACAGTAAGGACAATATTCACGTATTTCCCTCGTTATCTTATCGATATGCATAAAGGCCATATACATATTTGTTCATTAGGAATGTACGCACACAAGGGCGTTACTTCCTGTAATTTGCTAGGGGGAGAGGGGGAAGGGGGGAAGGGGGGGAGGGGGTTAATGTGAA
>NC_061820.1:40005724-40010724 GCF_019202785.1 Penaeus chinensis | reverse complement strand
CTTATCATCGGAGAATATCATTCATGTGTGGACGATTTACACACAGACACACGCATGATTCAAGCACTGACTGGGAACCGGCACTCAGCTACAAAACGAGGCGAAAGCGATACGACTGAGAACAAGTAGATTCCAATTACGTTTCAAAAACATGAATGAAAAAAAAATAATAATAATATATATACATATATATATATATATATACTTATGTGTGTATATATATACATAAGTATAAGATCATACACCGTTATATAATATTATGAATTAGTGTTAGCTTTATAACGCTTAAATTACTACTGAATTACTATTTAAGAATACATTATAGTTCATCACTAAAAACAAACAAACTACGAGACTACATTTTAAAGAAAAACAAAAACAAAAACAACAAAAAATAAAACGAACCATTAACCACATCTTCAAAAACAAAGACAAATATTAAAAAAAAAAAAAAAAAAAAAGTATTTCTAAGCTATAGACTGAACACATGAACATGGAGGTGACACTCGGACGCCGCAGGAATGAACAGAGACTAGACTGAACTGGATCTTACCCCTCCACCCCCCCCCCCCTACATGCAATTGCGTTTCAAAGCACGTGAATGGATGGAGAGGGGAAAAAATCTATATCCTACGTTGGTCTGATTTCTTTTACAAGCATAAAGAGCGATGGGTAATAGTCGATTTTATTAATTATAGTTTTTAAGTAACGATTTGAAACTAATATCGGGAATGTTAATATTAGTAATAATGATAACAATAGTAACTATGGTGCAGAATGTTAGTAGTGATGCTTGCAACATGATCAAAGGTTAATTCTTCCCTGTTTCATATCGTAAGCAATTTTCCTGCGTTATGCCAAATGTAACTTAGGTGATGCATTGATTATGATAATTAAAATTTAATAAATGGTAATGAAGGTGATAACAAAAAGGACAAAAAATAATGGTAATGATAATAATAATGATAATGATAACAGTACTGATCTTTATGATGATGATGATGATGATGATGATGATGATAATGATAATGATAATGATAATACTGATGATGATGATGATGATGATGATGATGATGATGATGATGATAATGATGATGATGATGATGATGATGATGATGATGATGATGATGATGATGATGATGATGATGATGATGATAATGATAATGATAATGATAATGATAATGATAATGATGATGATAACAAAAATGACGATGACGATGACGATGATGATGATGATGATAATAACAATACCACAATAATAGTGTCCTTGATAAAAAACAAAACAAAAAACAACAGCAACACAAACAACAACCTTGCCAACATTCATTTGCAATAATACATATGCAAATCATAACAAAAAAAATAATAACTATAACAACAAACAATGAAAACAACGACTTCTAACTACAGCGACCTTACTACACACTGGCGACGGGGACATGCCAGATGGTCTGACGTGTGACAGATGGCTCACAAAGTACCACCTGAGGCAATACTCGTAGGCAGGGACCGGAACATCTCATACTCAAGCAAGAAATAGTGAGAATGGGTTTTATATGTGTGTTTGTGCGTGTTTGTGTGATGCGATGTTCGTGGCGGTGGGATTTACAAGGTAGATTCGTAGGAAGGTGTATGTATATGTACTTACATAAATGCGGAGAGGTAGATTGGTTGGTAGATAGGTAGACGAATAAATATAGACATATAGACATAATACATAAAGATATATATATACATGCATACATATGTACGGATAAACATACATAAATACACACACATATGCATGTATTCATGCAGACCTACACACACACACATACCCACATACATACACCTATCTACATACACCTATATACATTAGAAAAAAAACAAACATGCACATAACCACTAACAATAAAGACCATATTAGTAATAATAATGGGAGTGACTATATGAATAAGATCAAATGATAATAACAATAATGACATTAATAAAGACAGCACGAACGGCGGCGTAAAACCCAAATCATTATAAAACAGACAGTCATCAGAACTACATTCATTATAAAGCTGAGTTGTATATATTGTATTCCATTTTTTTTTTTTTTATCAGCGTTTTTTTTTTTTTTTTTTTTTTTTTTTTTTTTGGACAGAGACAATATTCGATTGGGATTTTATTTAGTCATTTCGGGAGGAGTAAATATCAGGAAATGATGATAATTTATGGGTCTCGGGTTTTACCAATGTATCATGAGATGTTGAATAGTTTGAACTAGTTATTAGAATTACATTTAAGAGTAGGAAAAACACGAAGCCTTATTTGCACACACAGAGAGACAAACAAACAAAGACAGATAAACAGACAAATTAACAGTCACACAGGTATACGCACAAACAAACACAAACAGGCAAACAAACAAACGCACAAACAGGTTAAATAAACAAACATAGACAAACAAACAAACAAACAAACACAACCAGGCAAACAAACAAACGCACAAACAAATCAAGCAAACAAACAAACGCACGGACAGGCAAACAAACAAACACATACACGCAAAAAAATACATACTTTTCAGGCCCCCCTACCCCCTACCCCCACCTCACTACTTTTCCCGTAAATCTATTAATCCTTAACTAACAAACAAACCAACTCCTATAGTATATACACCCCTAAAATCTTCCATAATAATCAGAAAAATCGAACGTGGTATTAAACCTAGAAATAAAAAAATATATATATATAAATAAAAATATAAACAGATATAGAAATAGAAAATAAAAAAATAACAATAAAAGGTAATAACCGAGAAACATGAAAAAAAAACAGAGTCAGAAAAAGAAAAAGACAAAAAATAATAAGGTAACGTTCCCTGATACTCTGAACTTTGTGGAAAAAAATGACCTTGCCCTTACCACTCGCCCCACCTACTTTAGCATTGACTCATACACGTATTTTTTTTTCACATATCCGGATCTCTGTCAAGGCGATAAAACTTATCCGAATCTACAAACAATGTCTGGTTTTGGTTTCGCTCCTTCCGATTTATATTTGTTTTTTTTTAATTCTTTTCTGGTTTTCTTTTGTTTTCTTGTTTTTTCTTCTTTTCTTTCTCTCGTTCTCGCTCGTTTTCGCTCGCTCGTTCGCTGGTTCTCTGTCTGTCTGTCTATTTATGTATCTATGTATCTTTCTCTATCTATCTATCTATCTCTCTATCTATCTACCTATGTCTCTCTTTCTATCTTTCTATCTCTCTATCTATGTATCTCTCCCTCTCTATCTATCTATCTATCTATCTATCTATCTATCTATCTATCTCTTACATATATATATATATATCAAAATATCTATCATTGTATCTATCTATCTATCAATCTCTATATATGTATATATATCAAAATATATATCTGTCTATCTATCTATCTGCCAGTCTCTCTCTCTATATATATATATATGTATATATATATCAAAATATCTATCATTCTATATATCTACCTATCTATCTATCTACCAATCTACCTATCTCTCTCTATTTCCTTCTTTGTTGAGGGGAATGCAACCTAATATATATATATATATATATATATATATATATATATATATATATATATATATATATTTTCCAGTCATACTAAACCATCTGTACATCCAAACAGACAGACAAAATGACCAGACGGTGATTGTGAACCTGGGCACTAGATCCTAATACACGAAATCGAATCCTACTTAACATATTGATGAATAAATCTTGCTGGGAATCGATTCCATTACCAACGATCCTCAGTGTTTTCAAGCTAACTTAAGGAGGTGGAGAGTCTTTCATCTATACCGAGACTGGTGATAATGCTTGGTTCTTGCAAGCACGTATAAATTTTGCAGTCAAGGTAAGGAACTCCAAGAACTTGTTTAACAGCTTACCAAGCAGTGACGTCATTGGGTTATAGTTTATAAGAAACAACACAGTCTTCTATTGTCTATACTGCTTATGCATTACATTATTTGTTGTTGTTTTTTTGTCGGTGTGAATCAGTCTTATAATAAAATGCTGAAGTTACCAGTATATGATCTTTAATGTATTCTTATCCATATTATATTTTGCAGCACTTGGTTCTAAGCAATATGATGACGTAGTTTAGCTAAGACGTGTGTATTACGTCATACAAATATCATACGCAGAAGAAAAAAATTAGCAATTTACACGCGTAGCTCCCAGTCTCAGCAGTCATCTTTAATAAATACACAAACAATCGACAATCTAATATTTACTCAACTATAAAATAAAAACGACACAAACAAAAATCAACTTTAAAAGAAACAAAAACAAGTAAAGTATACTCGTTCCAAGAATTTTGCAACAAATAAAAAAATCAAATAAAACAGAGGCGTTGTCTTTAGCTCACTCTCTTTCGCCGGTTAAAATCACTAGCGGGTAACTCGGCTTTGCTACATCCGCGTCGGTGAGAGAGGGAGGAGATCGGGTCGGGGGGTGGGGGGAGGGAGAGGGGGGAAATGGGGAAGAAGGAGAGGGAGAAGGGGAGGAAAGGGAGTTTTCTGGTCATGGAGGGAGATGAGAGAGAGGGAGAGAACGGGGAGGGGGGGAGGGAGAGAACGGAGATGAGGGGGAGGGAGTCGATCGGGGTCACAGCGAGGGAGAGAGGGAGAGGAGGAATTTCGTACTCCGTAATTAATGTCGTTATTTCTTCTTTGTCTTGAGAAGGTGGCTCTCCTCCGCCTGCTCTCTGCCCTTTGTTGTTTATATCTTTTGTTTTCTTGTAAGTAATACTTTTGTTTCGTGATGGTTAAGTCTACTACGTGATAACAAGAGATTAATATTATTTTTTGAGGATGTCTGTGTAGCTGAACAGTCATTTTTTTCTTTATTTTTCGATGTTTTTCTTATCTTTTTCTCCTCTTTAATTGAACGTGTGTACGTAATTCTCTGTGTTACGTGTGCTGCGTATATAATGAATGTGTACGTTTAGGAGGTGTGTATACGACTATGTCTATATACATATGTGTGCGAG
>NC_061820.1:39998224-40000724 GCF_019202785.1 Penaeus chinensis | reverse complement strand
AATATACTTCAGCAGATGAAATTACTTACACAAGTGGCAAATAATAGAAAATGACCTTAAATGATGAAAATAATGTAAATAACATATTATTGTTTATATTTGTTATAGTTGTTATTGTTGTTATTAATTATCATTGCTTCTTCTTTTTAGTAGCATTAGTAGTAGTAGCACCAGTGAAATTATTATTATTATCTTTTTGATAATAAAAATGATAATAGTAATAATGATAATTACTATCACTGTTATTATTATTATCATTAATATTATTGTTGCTGTTGTTATTATTGTTATTATCACTGTTATTATCATTATCGTTATCATTATTATTGTCGTTATGATTATTATCATTGTTATTTTTCATATTATTATCATGATTATACTTATGGTTATGATTATTACCATTACCACCTTTAGTATCATTAGTAGTAATATCCATATCAACATTAATGTCATTATCATTATTCATTTGTATTACCAATATTATCATCATCCTCGCTACTATCCTCATTACCATAATTATCGGCATTGTTATTACAAACGCTGCTTGTTATTATAGCATAGTTAATACCTGTGGGCGTAGTGGAATTAATTATCGTCAATATTAATATTACTACTATTTCTGTTACTATTATTATTACTAATGTTATTGTCCTTATTACTGTTGTTATTATGATTGTTGTTGTTGTTATTATTATTACTATTATTATTATTATTACTATTATTATTATTATTATTAATATTATCATTATTATTATTGCTATTATTACTGGTGTTGCTGATGTTATTGTTATTATTAACATTATAGTTACTCATCATCAAAACCATTAGTTACATTATTATTACCATTATCATTATGTAATGATGGTTATCATTATTACTATCATCATCGTCATTGTTATCATCATCATCAGCATTATCATTATCATTATCATTATCATTATCATTATCATTATCATTATCATCATCATCATCATCATCATCATCATCATTATCATTATCATTATCATTATCATCATCATCATCATAGTCATCATCATGTTATTGCTATTCTCATTATTATCAGAATCATTGGCATAACTCTTGCTATGACTATCATCCTCACTAATATAACCCATTGTAAATGAGGTACTCAGTCACTGTCATTAAAAAACAGCATAGATTATCGCTAATAATGTATTATCCAATCAGCGTTGTCTTTCTGAATCGGGTAACAGTGGGAGTCAATCAGTAAATACGAATAATGTATATTAAAATAATGGTGATATGGTTTTCCCCAGGAGAAAGTCCGTGAGGGTGACATTAATTAAAAGCTTTCTCTAAGGGCATGATGCACCCACGCGCTAAAGTGAGGTAAGGGAAAACAGGACTTTTTCCTTTATTTCTTATCAAGTTGTTTTCTCAGAAAGTAGGAAGGTACTGTCGACCTACACAAAGGGCTTCCACAATTCTTTAGGGAGCCATGCCCTGTTAATAACTATCGCTTGTTGATAACTTAATAACTTGATAACTATCTTGGGTAGTGTTATCTGAGGTGGCATACTGTATACCAAGTGTGATTAAGTTAGACAATGAAAGGGTTTAATTGCTTGTCGAGGTACGTCTTTGAACAATACTAAGTACTCACCCTAAACAGTGTCTCTATCGTTACGTATAGTTTATATTTAAGTATCAAGGCCTGTCCACAAAAACGGCCATGATCGACGGGGACGAATAGATATGACGTCACGGGCGGACAAACTACCCGGCAAACAAGTAGTTTCCTCGTTGTTTTCTCGCCTATGACGTCACCGTAATGTTGTCCGCTGATGTAGAGGTCGTGGGCGGATCTGCACTTCGGTTATGCGCATCTTCCCCCGAGGCGCAGGTGTGGAATGCATGCGTGATGTTATTCTGAATATGTAATTACTTGTTCGTTCTTTGTTCGTCTCTCTCTTTCTCTCGCTCTATAACATTAAATGTCGTCTGGAAAGAATGGTTGAATATTCCCTCACATTTCCGGGTTCCTACCGTAAAAACTCAGTTCTCAGTTAGTTTACTTAATTCTTATTAACCTACACGTAATGAGGCACCTATATAATGTATCCCCCCCCCCCCCCCACACACACACACACTCAATTCATTATTGAGAGGTTATTTGGCAATATCACTCTTGCTTTATTGGATGCCCTTCCTAATCAACCACAGTTCAGCGCGGTGACTTCCCCTACGACAATTGCGGCTGACATTTGCTTTCTCGTCGTGAGATCGGGCTCGAGCCAGCAGTCTCTGCGTAGGCATTTTTACAGGACCAAGAGGGTCAGAGTCTAGTACTCTAACCACTGGACTATCGCGGCAGTGTGTATATATATATATACATACACATACATACATATATGTATATATACGTATATGTGTGTATATATATACATACATCCACTGTATATCTCTACCTTAAATCATTATCTTACCGTTATAAGTATAATGAGTACAAACGTGACCCATTATCACTGAGGCTACTGTG
>NC_061820.1:39975724-39993224 GCF_019202785.1 Penaeus chinensis | reverse complement strand
TAATAATAATAATCATCAACATAATAATAATAATAACAATAATGATAATAATAATAATAATAATAATAATAATAATAATAATAATAATAACAATGATGGTAATAACAATAATGATACTAATACTAATAATGATAATAATAATCATAATAATAATAATAATAATAATAACAATAATAATAATAATAATAATAATAATAATAATAATAATAATAATAATAATAACAATAATAACAACAGATTTACATCATCAGTAAAGTCAGTCTGTGATGTTAACATTATGCTTCAGCTCTACCCGGTACTCAGTCAATGCAAAGAAAATCGCCGGACATGTGACGTCACAGTCCACAGCGTTTTGATTTTCAATGCAGTATCACATATCACAATTAATCCCACATTCTTCATCAGAATTCTTCTCGCTCTGAAAGATGATCTGATAATGAGAACTAATGCACTCAGGTTAACACCTTATTGAGGTCAATACACTCTGCAAACAGTCCTCGACTGAACTCTCAACAGTACTCTGCAATGACACGAGATGCAAGTATATGGTCCATTGTGCAAATCCAGTTCGCTCCGGTCTCTTGTGCCTTGGTAAGCGGTCTGTGATGCGCCTCGAATAGATGGGAGGGAGAGAAGCAATTTACCTGCTATGTTGAACATTGTAATGCCTCGATAACTGCTGATGTCCCAATGTTTCTTTGTCCCTTTTCCAGAGAGGAAGGAAAGGTGTGTGTGTGTGTGTGTGTGTGCATAATATATATATATATATTGTATATCTATGTATATATATATTTGTTTGCATATATTTATGTATTTATGTATTTATATATACATATATTTATCTAGAGATAGAGATATGTGTGTGATTTGCCTTTAATTTCTCATTTCTTAGTTCGATAAATATCAACTCTTAATTCTCAGCTACAATTTTTATTATACGAAACACAAAAAAATTGAAATTTCAAAAACTATAATAACAACCATTACTGAACACATAGTATGGTCTATGTTGTTATACGTTATATCTCCATGGCCAAGGTTCCGGACATCCCGTCACAATGGCCTCCATAACACGACGTATTTACCTCGACGTCTCCCTCACATCCTTAACTGATAACGCCTCTTCGTCCTTCTGTGATCTATTCTTATTCTTCTGGCTTAGTCCTCGAGGCCCCTAGAGCAAGAAATCAAGGGTGTAGTGATGGCTTTTGACCCCGGCCTTCGTGAGGAACCTATCCCTCTGTTGTGTTCCACTGGCAGCTGTTTACAAGCATTGTTTAGCCCTCCTCCCCCCTCGATGCTCTATGGAATAGTTGGTACTGTTTCAGCAAACAAAGGCGTTTATTATCACTATCTGATAGTAGTTCTCTCAATGTGTCGTGTCGGTTGGTAACTACGTATGTGTTATGGCTGGCTTCTTAGTGGGACTCTGAAAGTATGTGTATGCTATCTGTTTATGTTATATTATGTCTTTCTCTTATTCATTTTCTCTCTCTCTCTCTCTCTCTCTCTCTCTCTCTCTCTCTCTCTCTCTCTCTCTCTCTCTCTCTCTCTCTCTCTCTCTCTCTCTCACACACACACACATACACACACACACACACACACACACACACACACACATACACATAGTTACATATGCAAATGTATGCATACATACATACATACATACATACACATATACAAGTACATACACACACATACACAAATGTATACACACAAATTATATATATATACACATAAGGAAAGATTGAGCAAGTGACATTGTTGGCAACTAAGCAAGTAAGTCATGATTGTGGGCAACTAAGCAAGTGATGATTGTTTGCAACTAAGCAAGTGATGATTGTGGGCAACTATGCAAGTGATGATTGTGGGCAACTGAGCAAGTGATGATTATTGGCAATTAGGTAAGTAATTGATGATTGTTGGCAACTAAGCAAGTGATGATTGTTGGCAACTAAGCAAGTGATGTTTGGTGGCAATTAGGTAAGTAATTGATGATTATTGGCAACTAAGCAAGTGATGATTGTTGGCAACTTAGCAAGTGATGATTGTTGGCAACTAAGCAAGTAAGTGATGATTGTTGACAACTAAGCAAGTGATGATTGTTGGCAACTAAGCAAGTGATGTTTGTTGGCAATTAGGTAAGTGAGCGATGATTGTTGGCAACTTAGCAAGTGAATTATTGTTTGCAACTAAGCAAGTAAGTGATGACTGTTCGCAACTAAGCAAGTCATGATTATTGGCAACTAAGCAAGTCATGATTGTTGGCAACTAAGCAAGGGGTGATTGTTGGCGACTAAGCAGGTGATGATTGTTGGCAATTAGGTAAGTAAGTGATGATTGTTGGCAACTAAGCAAGTGATGTTTGTAGGCAACTAAGCAAGTGATGATTGTTGGCAATTAGGTAAGTAAGTGATGATTGTTGGCAACTAAGCAAGTAAGTTATGATTGTCTGCAATTAGGTAAGTAAGTGATGATTGTTGTTGGCAACTAAGCAAGTGATGATTGTTGGCAATTAGGTAAGTAAGTGATGATTGTTGGCAACTAAGCAAGTAAGTTATGATTGTCTGCAATTAGGTAAGTAAGTGATGAATGTTGTGGGCAACTAAGCAAGTAAGTGATGATGGTTGACAAACGTTGGATTATGTATTTTGAGCAGCTGTACTAGGTAGATCCTCCACTAGTTTGTCTGGACGTAAGTGGTATCACAATACCTGTGCCGGACCCACCCATCAGCGAGGAAGATCCTACCTTAACTGAAATTAGGGAGGCGATCTCTGAGTTAAAGAGTGGGAAAGCTGCAGGCATATGACACGGGGCTTGCATGTGGACGTGACTGCCATCTGGCAGTCTGGTTCCATTCCACCTGACATGTTGAGGGGCGTGGTCGATGGGACTGTAGCATCTACCGTGGCATCATACCGTTTTCGCCCATATCCTTCTGAAACGGATCCGTGACCACCTACTAAGGCACCAGAGACCGGAACAGTCTGGATTCACTCCTGGCATAGACCATATCCTAGCGCTTCGAGTCATTGTTTAACGCCGTCGTGAATTTAGTCGTGGGCTGCTTGCAGCCTACAGTGACCTCAAGGCGTTTGACTGGGTAAATCGAGAATCGCTATGGAGGACCTTGGGGGAATTCCAACACGAATAATTGGTTTAATAGCAAGTCTATATACCGGTACTGAAAGTGCTGTCAAGTGTGGCGGGGACCTGTCAAACTTCTTCCCTGTTAACTCAGGGGTGAGGCAAGAATGTGTACTTGCACCAATACTTGTCCATGCAAGTGTTGGAACACAGTCGATGTAAGTGTTGAAACACTTGCATAGACTGGATGATGGGCAGAACTACTATCCAAAGTCACTGTGGAGCGACACTCGGCAATATCAAGGTCACCGACATCGAATTTGCCGACGATGTTGCTAAGCTATCTGAGTGTCTGGAATCACTGATGGCGGCTCTTGATGCATTCAGCTATGGGCCATAACCCCTAGGCCTAGAAGTCTCCTGGACCAAGACCAAGATCCAAGGTTTGGCGGGGGGCTGTTAGGGGAACCTGTTCAGTCGACATACGCTTGTGGAGAGGAGGTTGAAGTCACAGAGAGCTTTATATACCTTGGTAGCATAGTCTATGTCTCTGGACTGTCAGACCAAGAAGTCAGTAGACAGTGTCTTGGCAACAGGATCCATGAACTCGATCGGCAAGAGCATTTGAAGATGTCGCGGCACCTATGCAGAAGGACCAAGCTACGTGATACTGCCAGTTTTGCTCTATGGAGCGCAACCTGGACGCTATCAAGTGCCATGGAGCCTCGTCTTGATGTCTTTTGTAATGCCGGATCATAGGATACAGTTGGCAGAACCATGTGTACATCGTGAGACCGGCACGGGACTAGTTACTTGCACAATGCGGGACCGACACCTCAGGCTACTTAGGCACCTATTTCGTTATCCTGTGGATGGCCCTGCCCATGAGGCTGCCTCTTTGCGAGACAATTCTGGATGGAGGAGGCCCGTGGGAGGCCCGACCAGACCTGTCGCCTTCGCCGGTGTTAGCCCCAAGATGATGATGATGATATAAATATATATATATATATATATATATATATATATATATATGTATATATATATATATTAATGTATATATATAGTTTATATTTATCATTAAAATACTTATTTATCTATCTATTCCTTTCTGTCCATGTACGTAAACATGCCTTAAACCTCCATTCACCTAAAGAATATTTTCAAGAACGAGTCAGCAATTAGTAACGCGACAAGACTGAAAAAGGTAAAACGCGTGAGACTGGAAAAAAAAAAAAAAAAAAAAATCTCGATCTGGCTCATTCTGAAATTAATTTTATATCACGAGTCTTATAAGCAACAGCATTCTCCTTCCTAACTACATCCTATGACCCTTGACATCACATGAACCCTGTACGTGCGGATGTTAAATGCAATATGATAATCTTCCCAGCCATTATTGATTTTTGGTGTTATTACTGTTATCATCATTATTATTATTATTATTTCTATTATTATCATTATTATTGTTATTATTATTATTATTATCACCATTGCTATCACCATTATTATAATTACCATTGTTATTGTTTAAATCATTATTATCATCATCATCTCCCCTACTACCATCACCCTTATCGGTGTGATCTTTGTTATCATCTTCGCCATTAATATAACCATCCTCTTCACCATCTTTATCACAGTCACCATCATCATCACTATCACTATACTTGTTTCATCATCATAGTCCCCTTCATCATCATCACCATCATCATCTTCATCATCACCATCATCATCGTCATCACCATCACCATCACCATCATCATCATCATCCTCATCATCATCACCATCACCATCATCATCATCATCATCATCACCATCATCATCATCATTACTATATTCGTTTCATCATCATGGTCTCCTTCATCGGCATCATCATCATCATCTTTATCCTTATTCAAATATTCTTTCCCCCGTCCTTTGTTATGCAATGGGGTTGCAACACGAGAGTAAGAATGAAATTTTGAGGTAGGTCAGTAGGTGAGGGAAATATGCAACATGCCAGATGGAAGTGTGGTAGCAATACTGAGACTATATCGTTTGTCTGTGTTTTTCAATTATCATTATCACTGTGATTTTTGTTATTGTCGTTATTATCGTCACTGTTGTTTGGGTTATTATTGTTATTATTATCATTATTATTGTTTTTTTATTGTTATTATTATATCGTTCTTATTATTATTGTATCGTTGTTTTTATTGTTATTATTATCATAATCGTTATCATTACTATCATTATCATTATTGTTGTTATTTGTGTTATCATAATCATTAATACTGATTTCATTATTATTGTTATTATTATTATTATTATTATTATTATTATTATTATCATTATTATCATCATCATTATTATTGTTGTTATTATTATTGTTATAATTATTATTATTTTCATTATCATTATTATCATCATCATTATTATTATTATTATTATTGTTATTATTATTATTATCGTTGTTGTTATTATTACTATTGTTATTATTATTATCATTATCATTGTTATTATTTTATTATTATTATTATTATTATTATTATCATTATCATTATCTTTATCATTATTGTTATCATCATTATAATCATAATCATTATCATCATTATTATCATTGGCATTAATGGCATTACATTTATTATCTTTATCATTGATATTATTATTACTTTTATTAATATCATTAATATCATTCTTACCATTATCATTATTATCACTAATGCTATTAATATTATTATTAATATTATTACTAAAATTGGTGTTATTATTATCATTATTATCATTATTATTGTTTATCATTATTACTATTATTATCATTATTATTAACATTGTTATTCGTATCATTATTATTGTTATTTTTATTAATATCATTATTATAATTTTATTGTTATTTTTATCATCATCATTACCTATTGCTAATTATTAGTATCGTTATTATCGTTCTTGTTATGAATGTCGTCATCCTCATCCTCATTATTATCATCATAAGTAAAACCAAAGAACATGAAAGATAAAAAATAATTGCAAAGATGTTGCCAAATTACGTGAAGGACGTTGCACGATGCAGAAGGTACGCGTTATTGTCATGTGATGCGATATCGAAATAAATTGTTCATATTTTTTGACGTTTTGATAAATATCTAACTTGATTTAATTCAAATTTAAAATGGATTCTTGTATTTGAAGGTTAAAAGGTGATTTGAAATTCGTCTGGAAAATATGTGTTTATACACACACGCGAGCGTGCATATGAATATATATATATATATATATATATATATATATATATATATATATATATATATATATATACGAGTTTACTTGTGTGTATATTTATACTTATATATTTATTTATTAATTTATTCATATATATATATTTATTTATTTATGTATATATACATATTTATATTTATAGGTATATATATGAACCAGTTTCTGCTTCCTAGTGTATCTCTAGTGTGTGTGTATATATATATATATATGTGTGTGTGTGTGTGTGTGTGTGTGTATGTGTGTGTGTGTGTGTGTGTGTGTTTGCATACAAACAAACACAAACACACACACGCACACACACACACACACACACACACACACACACACACACACACACACACACACACACAAATATATATATCTATCTATCTCTCTCTCTCTCTTTCTATATATATATATATATATGTATATATATGCACTCTAGCAATAGACAAGGAAGTAGAAACTGGTTCTCAGGGACGCGCCTTTAAGAATCTTCAGTGACGGAGGTCGTTTCGGAAATTATAGGAAAACAGGAACGAGGAAGTTGAACAGAAGCCTATCAGTATGTAGATAAAACGTCCTTCTTGTAATTATTTAGGAAATAAAACGTTTCTGAAGTGATAGTTTTAGACAGAATTTGTCCTGATTTCCATTTGTTTCGTTTTTTTTATATATATATACTTCTTTTTGTTTCATTTTTATTTATTTCTAAAAGTTTCCTTTAAAAAAAAAAAAAAAAAAAAAGTTTTTTCTAGTTGTTTTAGTGCCTTTTTTTTTTTTTTTTTTTTTTATCAACCTATGAGGTAAATTTTGGTCTCCTACGCTGTTCATTTCCTGTAAGTTACTCTAAAGGAAGATTTTGCAAGACGTAGTTAAAGGTTACGTGACACGAATGTGATTTTGTGAAATGAATCCCTTCCGTTTACTTTCCTGGTTCTCTTTATTAATTATTGATACAGTCAGAAAGACAGTCTATCGTTACCTTTCCTTGTGTTCATTGAGGAAATGAACGCATCTCTCTGCTAACACCCGATTACGGTGCTAACTACCTTTTCTCGCTATGCCACACCAGTTCGTCGATTTTTCTTTTTCTTTCATATTAGTTTGTGCAAAGGGCGACAATACTTATTTTTCTGACTGTACAGTACAACATTCCATCCAAGTTGGGTATTTTGCTCCATCAGTTACTTGTTTTTATTACCTACCTGAACTTTGGGAAGGAAATGGTTAGACAGTCGTAACAAACGCGAAGTTATTTAGGATCCCGTGCAACTAAAAGGTATTAGATTCTGAGACAGAGTTTCTAATAAATGAGGACTGTGCTTTCAAATAGCGAATTATATACATTTGATTGGTCGAAGAAAACTAGTTTGCAAGACGCCGAGTAATCTAGTTTATTGAGGTATCGCCAGATAGGATAATTATTTTGAAATCTGATCGGTTATTAGATATGGAAGTACATTTAGGTTATGTTGATCGGTGTCAGTTTCTCTGTGTACCTGTTTTGCGTAGAGTAAATGAAATCAGTGTGCCAATTAATATATCTAATAAGAATAAGCAAACAAAGGAAAATGACCAGTCGATGTATTCATGTACGTATGTGTGTGTGAGTGTGTGTGTATACTTGTGTATTTGTGTGTGCGAGGGTGTGTACTTTTGTATTTGTGTGTGTGTGTGTGTGTGTGTGTGTGTGTGTGTGTGTGTGTGTGTGTGTGTATGTGTGTCTAAGCGTGTGTGTGTGTGTGTAAACATATATAAACGACTCTGTGCGTGTATGTGATACCCTGAAATAACTGAAATAAGATTATATGTATAAAACGAGACACACAGACAGACAAACAGGCAGAGGCAGAGAGAGCGAGCGAGCGAGAGAGAGAGATACAGATAGACAGAGACAGACAGAGATTGAGAGAGAAAATAAAAAAGAGAGAGAGTAGAGAAACAGACAGAGAGAGAGATTTAGAGATAGAATGAAAGACAGACAGACGGTAGAAAGACAGACAGAAAGAGAGAGACAGGGAGAAACAGATAAAGATAGCAGAGAGACAGACAGGGAGAAACAGATAGAGAAAGAGAGACAGACAGACAGGGAGAAACAGATAAAAAGAGAAAGAGAGACAGACAGACAGACAGAGCCAGACAGGGAGAAACAGATAGAGAGAGTAGAGATACAGACATACAGACAGGGAAAAACAGATAGCGAGAGAAAGAGAGACAGACAGAATGAGAGAGAGAGACAGGGAGAAACTGATAGCTAGAGAAAGAGAGACAGACAGACAGAGAGAGAGAAAGAGAGACAGACAGACATGGAGAAACAGATAGAGAAAGAAAGATAGACAGACAGACAGACAGAGAGATTGAGAAATAGAATGAAAGACAGACAGATGGTAGAGAGACAGACAGACGGACAGACAGACAGAGATAGGGAGAAACAAATAAAGAGAGCAGAGAGACAGACAGAGAGAGACAGATAGAGAAAGAGAGACAGACAGACAAGGAGAAACAGATAAAAAGAGAAAGAGAGAGAGACAGACAGACAGACAGAGCCAGACAGGGAGAAACAAACAGAGAGAGTAGAGAGACAGATAGAGAAAGAAAGAGAGACAGACAGACCGAGAGAGACAGACAGGGAGAAACAGGTAGAGAGAGAGAGACAGACAGACAGACAGGGAGAAACAGATAGATAGAGAGAGAGACCTGCACACACAGCAAGCACTGTCTCTGAGTTACTTTTTGCAAGGTCTTATTTTTACCGATCAAGGTTTTGTCTAAAGTAATTAAGAGAAGAAGGAAAAAGATGATGTGGTGGAGGGGAAACTTAGATAATTTAAAGATCTATGTGAGATAACATAGTTGGTGAAGAAGATAGAATAAGTTATAGATATGATAGTAGCAATAATAGATGAAGATGAAGATGATGGTAATGTTAGAGACGATGTTATCAATAATTATGGTGATGATGATAATGACGATAACAAGAATGATGATAATTATGGTGATAATAGAAATAGTGATGATAATGATAATGATAATAGTAATAATTACAATAATAATAATGATAACGATAATGATAATAATAATAATGATGATAACAAAAATAACAACAATAATATTTTTTATTTCTATTATTACTATTATTATTGTTATAACAATAATAATGATAATAACAATGATAATGATGATAATTACAACAATAACAAAAATAATATATTTACATAGACACAAAAATGACAATTTATCGACAATATGTCTGTACCATTCTCTAAGAATTTGCAAAATAGCAGCCTTATTTTGATATCGCAAGCAAAATCCTTCGTTGTTGAAATTGCCGATTTTCGAAGTGTGTACTTGAACAGTCCCTGAACCTTATATGCACTTCTTAGGATGTTGTTTGTCTGTGGACTGTATCTCCGGTTTCCTCTCTCTCTCTCTCTCTCTCTCTCTCTCTCTCTCTCTCTCTCTCTCTCTCTCTCTCTCTCTCTCTCTCTCTCTCTCTCTCTTTCTCTCTATCTGTCTATATCTCCTCTTTCTATCCCTCTCTCTCTCTCTCTCTCTCTCTCTCTCTTTCTCTCTATCTGTCTATATCTCCTCTTTCTATCCCTCTCTCTCTCTCTCTCTCTCTCTCTCTCTCTCTCTCTCTCTCTCTCTCTCTCTCTCTCTCTCTCTCTCTCTCTCTCTCTCTCTCTCTCTCTCTCTCTCTCTCTCTCTCTCTCTCTCTCTCTGAACGTGTGTGTTTTTGTCCAGATATTTTTTTTTTTTTTTTTATCTATTTCTCTCTATATACATGTGCGATGTTGTTAACATTATATTAACAATATCAACATGCGAGAATATAGAAACAGAATAGAGAAAGAGACAGAGAGAAGGAAATACATATCCAGAATGAAAGTAGACAGACAAACAGATAGACAGATATTCAAGTTATGTAGCCTGACCACAGTGCACGACGGCTCAAGGAAACAGCCCTTGCTCCGTGTTGACTGGTACTAACCAGTTCTATAAGAGGTAAGGACGGTTAACATACGCAGGAATAGTTACACTACACAGAGACATTCAGTATACATAGAAACATTCAGTATACACAGAGATATTCAGTATACACAGAGACATTCAGTATACAAAGAGACATTCAGTATACATAGAAACATTCAGTATACACAGAGATATTCAGTATACACAGAGACATTCAGTATACAAAGAGACATTCAGTATACATAGAAACCTTCAGTATACACAGAGACATTCAGTATACATAGAAACCTTCAGTATACACAGAGACATTCAGTATACATAGAAACATTCAGGATACACAGAGACATTCAGTATTCACAGAAACATTCAGTATACATACAAACATTCAGTATACACAGAGACATTCAGTATACATAGAAACATTCAGTATACATAGAGACATTCAGTATACACAAAAATACTCATTTTACACAGAAACACTCACTATACACAGAAACATTCTATCATGAAGAAATACATTAGATACATTCAAAGTTAAAACTCAGAACTCACCAATGCAAATATTCCATTCATATACGCGTATGCAAACGTGCGAGTACACACAGTGACTTGGAACCGAGTATCATCCTCGCCATTGCCAGTAATTTCCTCATTTTGTTCACAAAGTGTAGGGTGTATCTATCTGTCCGTATGTATGTATGTTTATATATATATATATATATATATATATATATACATATACATATATATGCATACATATATACATATATATACATATATATATATACATAAATATATACACATATAAATATATATGTATGTGTGTGTATATATATATACATATATATATATATGTGTGTGTGTGTGTGTGTTTGTGTGTGTGTGTGTGTGTGTGTGTGATTTACCTCCCGAATTCATTAACGGATAATTTCTGATGCCACCCCCCTCCCCCCCTTTAAGCTAAGCGTCGATATGGAGATAGATATGATAAAAAGGAATAAAATATTTTTCTTTTTTTCTTAATATCGAAACATTTGAGAAAAAAAAATAGAAAATAAGTTATTGGGGCGAGTTTCGTAGAGAAAGAATATGCAAAGATAAACAGTCATTGAGTAATTAATTGATCCCTTCCACCTCCCCGATAGATAATAAGTCTATCTGGGAACTGCGCATCAGAAAAACAGTATCACGTAGTATTTTAGAGAAACTAAATACTCAAACTCGAAGATTTTAAGAACAAGGGAAATTAAAACGAATGCATAAATAAATAAGTAAAGAGATAGATAGATAGCTAGATAGAGAGACTTTTTTTTCCCTTTAGTATCTTCCATATCCTTTTTTATCTTAATTTACCTTTCTTTCTTCCTTTCCTTATCTTAATGACCTCGTATCAAAAATTGAATTTCAAAACGATCCTTACCCATACTTTTAAAGTTGGTTAAAAATAAAGAAGGGGTGAAAGATATATATATATATATATATATATATATATATATATATATGTATGTATGTATATATGTGTGTGTGTGTGTGTGTGTGTGTGTGTGTGTGTGTGTGTGTGTGTGTGATGATAAGAATAATGATAATGATGATTATGGTAGTAATAATGATAATAATAATAACAACAGTAATAATAATCGTGTGTTGTGATTATACTTTACACCTATTTTTCACAACATTTCAGTCTTTTGTTCTGAACTTTTCTTAAAATGCAGGTATTCTCTTTATATTTTTTTTGGGGGGGAGGGAGGGAAGGGTATACTCAATATGTAACTTACATGGAAGCGCAAACCACAGGATATTACGGTCCTGGCCCATATCACACCCTTTTATAATGTATCCTGATGGGATATTGTGTGGCGCTGTTCGTCGAATCAGCATTCGTCGAAATTTTCTGGTTCATATAAACGACTATATATATATATATATGTAAGTATGTGTGTGTGTGTGTGTGTGTGTGTGTGTGTGTGTGTGTGCATATATATACATGAAGGAGAAAACACACTACCGTGTTGAAACTATGGTATAAAAACCCACACTGTAAAACTAGATTTAATTGAAAAAGAGACTACAGTTTCGGAATCCACCTGGATTCCATCTTCACCTGCCCCGTGTCTCCGCGTTGCCTTTCCTCTCTCTGTCTTATACCCCCTCCTCTTCCTTGCCTCCTCAGACCTGAAGATGGAATCCAGGTGGATTCCGAAACTGTCTCTTTTTGAATTAAATCTAGTTTTACAGTGTGTTTTTTATACCATATATATATATATACATATATATACATATATATATATACTTATAGATATAAGCATACACACACACTCAGACACACCCATATATACATATATAAATATATATATATGTGTGTGTGTGTGTGTGTGTGTGTGTGTGTGTGTGTGTGTGTGTGAGTGTATGTGTGTGTGTGTGTGTGTGTGTATTTAAGCATGTATGTACGTACGTATACATTAACGTATGTATGTATATATGAATGTATATATGTATATGTGAATGCATGAATGTATCATGTATGTCCGTGTGTTTAAATAAACATAAGAGTGAAAATAGGAAAGGTCTAGCAATGCCGCGGGGTAGGGTGAAGGTGAAGGTGGGGGTGGGGATGGGGGTGGGGTGGGGGGGGGGGGGTGATCCGAAGTATCCACATAAAAGGTGCGCGGTTGCATCGTACCTTTTCATTCCTCGTTTGTCTCTCTCAGGCTGCGGACGTCGACCATGGTGAGGGAACAGTGGCGACCGTCTTCTACCGTGTCCCCGGAGGTAGTGATGTTGAAGTGCATTTTTGTGTGTGTGGGGGGGGGGGGGTACTTCTGTGGGGGTTGGGGGGGATTCTGTTAATAATGTGATTTTTTTTTGTAAGTGAATGTGTTTTTGTTGTTGTTTTGAGGGGGGGATGTTTTTGGTTTTCGTGTTTTTCCTTCCGTATCTCTCGTTCTTTGTTCCACGTTATTTCTCCCTTTCTCCTCTCTCTCTCTCTCTCTCTCTCTCTCTCTCTCTCTCTCTCTCTCTCTCTCTCTCTCTCTCTCTCTCGCCCTCTCTCTTCTCTCTCTCTCTCTCTCTCTCTCTCTCTCTCTCTCTCTCTCTCTCTCTCTCTCTCTCTCTCTCTCTCTCTCTCTTTCTAGCTATCTGTCTATCTACCTAGCTATCTATTCATATCTCTCACCCACTCTCTCCTTCCTTCCCTCTCTTCATAAATATCTATTTATCTACCTATCTGCCTATTCATTCATCTATCTATCTACATATCTAAGTGGTTTTATCATTTGGCAAAAACTGAAGAAAAAATAATTATGATCCTCAGAAGTCTAACACACTCAAGTGCATTAGAAAGGATTGTTGGAGAATATATTTCAGATGTATTAAGTATGAGGAAAACTCTTCCATATCAAGATCAATGTTTATTGTACTGAACACCTTCATGCAAATATTAAGAGCGTCGTCGTATGTAAATGTGTGCGTCAGTGGTCTTACATAAAACATACACAAACACATTCATACAAACACACGAACACACACAAACGCACGAGCACACACGGACACACACACTTACACATACAGACAGACAAACACACGGACACACATATACATACAAACACACAAACACACATGCAAACACACACGCAAAAATGCAAATGCAAAACCACAAACACACAGACACATACAAACACACAAACACATGTGTGGATAATAATATTCACACGAACATTTCCTCTGCAATACTGAGAAGGAAGGAATTAAACACACACATACAAACACACAAACACAGACACACACACACACAAACACAGACACACACACACACAAACACAGACACACACACACACAAACACACGGACACACACACACACATGAACACACTCATGAACATTTCCCCTGTAATAATGATAAGGAATAGATTAGAGAGCGGAATTTATAAAGATTTGAAACAAGGAAAGACAAACACAGCTTCTTGCAAGTCATACCAAGAATAGCAAAACATGACCAAGAATAGACAGTTGGATAGAAAGTAAGAACAGCGATGAATACAAAAAATTGTATGTAGTTGCTATAGAATCAACAGTGTTATTAATAGTAGTTATAGAATGACAGTAAAGGTATTTATGATAATGATAACAACAATGATAATAATAGTGATGATAAAAATGATGATGATGATGAGGATGAGGATGAGGATGAGGATGATAATAATAATGACAATAACAAAACGATAAAAAATAATAACAACAATAACAATAACAAAAAATAATGATGATAAGGATGAAGATGAAGATGATGAGGATAATAATCATAATAATAATAATAATAATAATAATAATAATAATAATAATAATAATAATAACGAAAACAGGGGTAATATCGTTAATCAAGTTTTGACCTCCGAATAACTTCACTCGACGCCACAAACCGCAAAAACTTTCCTATAAACCCCCAGATTTAACTCGGAGAGAACAACAGACGAGGAATCACTCAAGAACGTGTTTTTTTACACGCCTTCTTGCGACATTACGATATGCGTTGTAAAGGGCGTATTGTTTACATAGATTGGATAACAAAATATCCTGGCATATCGATACAATGATAGGAAGATTATTATACATGTTAACGAAGGGTTAATGAAGGGTCAGAATAAGAATTAGGAGCCAAGTTGGGAAGATCCTCATAGAATCGAGTCAAGTGAGTTTCGGATAAGATGAGATCGCGGTCATGGATTGTGCGAATAAACAGGTTCTATGCTGGTGTCCGAGTTAGCTGGACATATGTTGAATTCGTATAAAGGGTCTTTCTGCACAGGTACCGTCATCTGCAGGTAGTAGTAGTAGTATCGAGAGAGTTCATGTTACCTGACATTAAGCCAATTTGCACATTCATGAACTACATTGTCAAGATCTGATCGAAAAATAGGCCTACCTTTTTTTTTTTTTTCTATATACAAAACTCATCGGATTTCTCGCAGCTTGAAACATCTTTCAGACTTCTTTTTTGAGGTTATTATTAGTCGTTATGTTGCATTACTTATTTTTTTACGATACTATGCATCTTGAAGGCGATAAAGAACATTGATGTGCATTCCTTTGTCTCGCCACAAGCATGCATCAACTGATCAGTTTCTAAATGCATCCATTCGGAGCTTCGTTTTGGGTTTTGGAAGAATCGGGCAACATATGCAGCAAAGTCAAGATGTGCGCCCTTTATATTCGTAGTGTAGCTCATTCCTGACTTTGGATGACAGCTCTACCCCAGTATCCATTCCATACAAGACGCATCGCTGAATTCACAGGGAAGAGGCTAGATATGCATTTTTTTTTACAAGTTATAGAATCAGTGTATAGGCTTGTTATTAGTCCAGCAAGCTTCGTTGGAATTCCTTTGTGTCTCGAGATATCCAGAGTGATTCATGATGCACCGAGCCGAATGCCCTCTGGAGGTCCACGCAAACTGTAAGCATCTCATGACTGATTTCACAACCGTGCCCTAAAATGAGTCGAAGCGCAAGGACGTGGCCTTTGTGGACTTGCCAGAAGGGAGTCCAGATTCTTCATCCTCAGATGTCTCAACAGACGGCCTTCAATTCGTCTCAGGAAGAGAAGAGTGATCACCTTGCCTGGTTAGGTGAACCGAGTGATGACTCAGTGATAATTGCAGTCACTGCAATTCCCCTGTCCCTTCCGGGGGAAGTTGACCACTTTCTTCGAGAGGTCTGAGGAATGCCAGACTGCCGGAAAGACAAACCGTCCACGAACCAGAATTTCACTGATAGCCTTCAGTAGTTTATCAGAGATGCCATAGATACAGCCACAGGAGGTTCCTAACTGATTGGGGATCATGTAACCACAACACCAGGTTCATGCTATCTTTTGGCTGCTCAATCTGAGTCAACTGTTTTAAATATGTGCAGCCCACTGAGCTCACATCCAGTTCTGAGACGATTTGGCCATCTGTTATGTAAATTCCAGTCATGAGGGCTTGACATTCAGGACTTGAAGGCAAAGCGAAAGTCTTTGGCCTTCTCAACCAGATACCTAACATATTGCTCCATGTTTCCCCCTCACGTCTAAGACATGTGAGCGCGCTTACTTGCAGCCTTTCATCGCATTGAAATCACCGAATACAGTGTGGCTATCTACCACGGAAGCAAATTTGGCGTAGAGCAACTCCTTCACATCAAGTTTACATACATCGGCAGGAATGTAGAACAGGAGTCAAGAAGCCGAACGAGTTATCAGCCTCAATCCCATTATAGGCTAATGGCTGGAGCTACTAATAACAAATATGGAGATTGGCTGAACGCTGGCAGGAGCTTGCATGGCAGCGGTCCGACCAGGAAAAGCCGCAACCAATGTCCAGGTTGCATTGCTTCCAGGGCTTCTCACCCTTGAGAGGGTTTCCGGGAAAGGTTTCTTCCGAAGAAAAGCAAAGACGTAATCAAACAGGGCATTGTTGATGAACAATGATTGTAGATAGTGTCCGGAAATAATGATATTCACACAGAAAACGTTCTTAAGATAAAGTGAGTGAAGATAAATGTCAAAAGATAGTGTAAAGGTTAGATCCCGATTCTCCAAGGTCAGAGGGGGCAGATGACCTGACTGAGCCAGATGGGAAAGGTCACCAGTTTGGTGATCGGGAAAAAGCCGTATTTAAGATGGTATTTTAGGTTGCAAAGTTGCAAAGGATATCCTTCAACAGACACACACACACACACACACACACATTATATATATATATACGCACACAAACACACACGCATATACACACTTAGACACATATCTATTGATGTGTATGAATGTATGTGTAAATGTATATGTGAAAATAAATATCATGAAAATAATAATATTAATGATAATCATGACGATGATGATTTTCGTGATCCTGATGGTGATGATGACAATAATGGTAATGATGCCTTAATGATAAGATTGTTGATGATGATGATAATGATAGTGATATTGATAATGATAATAATTAATGATGATATCAGTAATAATATTAAGAATGATAAGATCGATAATAGTAATGATAATAATGGCAGTAGTAATAATAATTATAGTAATAATGATAATAATGATAATGAAAATAATGATAATAATAGCAATGGTGATAATAACAATAATAATAATAAAACCAACAATAATAATAATCATAATCATAAAAATAATAATAACAATGATACTACTACTACTACTACTAC
>NC_061820.1:39955724-39973224 GCF_019202785.1 Penaeus chinensis | reverse complement strand
TACTCCGTGGTAACAAGGGTTTTAGCAATGTGGTGTTTATCTTGGGTGATAAGACCGCCTGCGTGTTGGCTGATATTTGGTGATATCATCATCCTCCCCCCCCCCCCCCCCACTTAGATACTCGTTAGCACCGGAAAACAAATTGGAAGATAGTGATCATTTTGTGACGATGCATTCGTACACATTGTTAAGAATATATGAATCTGTATACGAACACAAACACACACACCAACACACACACACACACACACACACACACACACACACACACACACACACACATACACGAGCGTGCGCATATATATATATATAATATATATGTGTGTATGTATATATATGTATGTATATACATATATATATATATTCTATAAAGTGCCTTCTAGAGATAATAATACCACTGCATGTGTAGCCAAGGTCCTGGGGAAGGTTAGGAAATAGCGTCACCGATTCAGCAGAACGCAGAATGGAAAAATTTAGCGACGCCCTTCCGGTTCAAGGACTAGTGCTTGTTAATATCAAATGCATTTTATCTCATAATTATGTGTTGTGTATATGCGTATATGGAAGTTTTATGTGATTTTTAAAAAAGGTGTCATGTGCTATGTTGTTGCTATGTTCTACTACATAAAACGTATCCTTATGGCGCCGGTACTGTTCACTGTTCGAAACACCTTTGGTATGGGATTGACAACGGCTTCAAATACCCAGAAGGTGAAGCTCTGAAGCCTCGGTGCAGTCACCCTTCGCCTTTCATTGATACGCCAGTCACCCTGGGCTGCGCCTTCTGCAGAACAAAAGTATTTTTGACGCGAAGTTCTTAAAGGAAGTTGCAAGTCATCAGCGAGTGATTCTATTCCACGAAATCGCACAGTGGGCTCAGCATGACGGTGTCGTTTTACTTAAGGAATCACATTCTTCATTTCGTCCTGTGTTTGGATTTTCGTTTCCAAATGTGTTATTGGGAATTTGCTTGTCTTGGGTTTATATATTGAATTATTTGAATCGTATTAGAGACTTTCAGGGTTGATGTCCGTGCCTAACTTTCTAACTTTCATATTCGCTAATGATGTATGCAGGGTATTTTTGTGCTGTTGCCATGGGGAACTAGTGATTGGACGTACTGTAAGTGTGTCTTTATGGAGTTCACTCACCGATAACTATGTCATATATACATAAATACAATCATGTGTGTCTAATGATATATATATATAAATATACATACATATATATGTGTGTGTGTGTATGTATATATATATATATATATATATATATGAAAGCTCAAAGTGAATTTAACAGAGACACAAAATAAGTTTACTTCCTAGTTCCTCATGGCAACAACAACAATATATATATATATATATATGTGTGTGTGTGTGTGTGTGTGTGTGTGTGAGTGTGTGTCTACTTATATATATACTTATATATATTATATCTTATATATATATATATATATATATATATATATATAGTATGTGCGTGTTACTAATAAAACAATGAATACACAAAATCTTGCTTGGGCTGTTCACAATGCCCGTTCCCCTAAATGGAATTGTCACCCCAAACCCCTGCATCTTTTTGCCAGTTGCAGAAGTGAGGCTGAATGTCGTAGCGTGTAAGATAATTTGTTAATATATATTCAGTATATGTCCTCTTCCTCTTTCTATTTATCTGACTGTTTGTTTGTCCGTCAGTCTGCTTGCCTGTCTGTTTTTCGGTCTATTTATCTATATATCTATCGGCCTGTCTGTCTGTATATCTATCAGTACATATGTCTGCCTATCTATCTGCCTGCTTATCAGTCTGTCTATCTCTCTGCCTGTTTATCAGTCTGTCTACCTATCCATTTATCTACTCTCTCTCTCTCTCTCTCTCTCTCTCTCTCTCTCTCTCTCTCTCTCTCTCTCTCTCTCTCTCTCTCTCTCTCTCTTTCTCTCTCTTTCTCTCTGTCTGTGTGTGTGTGTATACAAACGCATATATATATATATATATATATATATATATATATATATATATATATATATGTATGTATGTATGTATCTATCTATCTATCTATCTATCAACCTAGCTACCTATCTATCTATTTATAAATATGTTAGATATCTGTCAATCTCTCTGATCAACAAATACCTCCAGGATAATCCATCTACCACGAGCGCTTGTCTTCAAAAACACTCAGCCTTTAAAAAAATATAACTGTCATTGTCTCTTCCTCAGGGCACAGAAAACGCCGGGTACGAAGGAGATGAACAAAATGAACAGAAACGACCTGTGCCTGATTTCTCTGCGGTCACCGTGTCGTCAGAAAAGGTAGGGTAAAAGTGAACATTTCTCTCTCTTACTTGTTCTGACTAGGTATGTTTATTACAGTAAACATATCGGCTGAGATTCTTAGCTTTCATATGCGTAATTCGGGGAAACCGAATGCTGGGGTTAGTCTTATATGAGTGTATGTTCGTGTGTGGGTGTGCGATTTTTCAGTCTGTATGGTAATTAGTTGTGTTTTTTGTTGTTATTTATTTTTTGTCGTTTTGTGATCGGGTGTTCCCCTATTTTCTCACGTACACCTATATTAACCACTTTGTCTTTACACTTTCCCTCCCTTCGCTGGCATACATCTCCATAACGATTCGAGTCATCTCGCAACAAAAGTAACATCAACAATCCCACCATACGTTTAATAACCCCAGCATAACAAACCCACCAGAAACCCACTAGACCCCACACTAACCCACAAACCCACGAGACCCCACACTAACCCACGAGACCCCACAATAACCCCACAATAACTTCCACCAGGCGGACAGCCGACCCGCACGAGAGCAGTGGTCCAACGGCCACGAATTCCTGCTCTCCTGCATCTCCATGGCGGTCGGCGTCGGAAACGTCTGGCGCTTTCCCTTCGTGGCTCTGGACAACGGCGGCGGGGCCTTCCTGGTGCCGTACATCTTCGTGCTCATCTTTATCGGCAAGCCCCTCTACTACATGGAATTCTGCCTTGGCCAGTTCGCCTCCTACGGCTCGGTGAAGGTGTGGGAGATCTCGCCGGCGTTTCGAGGTTTGAAATATTCTGAGGAGATGGAATTAACGATGTTCATATCTTTTATTTATTTATTCATTTATTCTTTTTTTTTTTTTTTTTTTTTTTGGGGGGGGGGGGGATTTTCAGTTGTGGAGGACTCATACTTTATCTATATTTGTGTATGTTGTTAGGCCTCTGTGTGTGTGTGTGTGTGTGTGTGTGTGTGTGTGTGTGTGTGTGTGTGTGTGTTTTCGACGGCCAGATTAATGATAGCTTTAGCCCTTCCACTGGTGCCCCTACAACGGTACCCCCTTGGATTTAAATTATTGAAAATGCTACTCTTTGGATTCAAAGTTGACCCTTCTTGTTAATATGATAATCTTTAAATTTCGTTGACTATCTATACGAGCAACATATATATGTGACACATATATGTGTATATATGTATATATATACATATATATATTTATATATATATATATATATATATATACTGTATGTGTGTGTGTGTGTGTGTGTGTGTGTGTGTGTGTGTGTGTGTGTGTGTGTGTGTGTGTGTGCTTAAACTTTATACTTCATTTAAAGTAGGCTGGAAGGACACGTCAACGACAAAGGTTGGCCTGACCAGCAATCCGTTCAGTACATCATTTCCATTAATTAACATTATATAACTTATTACGTGACAGGTATTGGGTATGGTCAGGCTATATCTACCTGGGCCGTGTCTACCTTCTACGTCAGTCTGATGGGCCTCTGCGTCTTCTACTTCTTCGCCTCCTTCAGGACGGTTTTGCCCTGGTCCACGTGCGGCGTCTGGGCGGCCGACGTGTGCGTGGATTCTACGAGGAACGTCACCTTCGGGAAGAACACCACTTACGTCACGGCGGCCGAGGAGTACTTCGTGTAAGGCCTCGCTTTTGTGGATCTATCACTCATATATATATATATATATATATATATATATACGTACACACACACACACACACACACACACACACACACACACACACACACATATATATATATATATATATATATATATATATGTGTGTGTGTGTGTGTGTGTGTGTGTGTGTATGTATGTATGTATATATACACACACACACACACACACACACACACACACACACACACACACACATATATATATATATATATATATATATATATATATATATATATATATATATATACACACACAGTAACATGAATATCTGCCAATACTTGAGAATGCCTTTATCCCCCTGAACTGCCTACGTCATAAGGCTGTCACACGCTAAGTCCTTCCTTCAACCTCCTGCTCCCACTCCTTCCCTCAGCAAGGAGGTGCTGCAGACCGATCCCTTGGGCCTCCAGGGCGGCATGGGAGCTCCCGAGTGGCGCCTCTCCCTGTGCCTGCTCTTCTCGTGGCTCCTGCTCTTCGTGGTGCAATGCAAGGGCGTGAAGAGCTCTGGCAAGGCCGCCTATTTCACCGCCCTCTTCCCTTACTTGGTTCTCTTCATCATGCTGATCCGAGGAGTGACCTTGCCCGGGGCTTCGAAGGGAATTCTGTTCTTCATCACACCGCGATGGGAAAAGCTCTTGGAACCGGGGGTAAGGTCGGCGCTCTCCGTGAAATGGAGGGATGGTTTTATGTGGTGGATAATATTGTTGATTTGATCTTGGTTGTGTTGTTTATTCCGGTAATGACAACATTCGGATATCCGCGATGGACCGCCGATGTGAAATACGTGTAAGTCTAGTTAATAATGTTTGTTTTGTTCAGGTATGGTACGCTGCGGTCGACCAGGCCTTCTTCAGCCTGTCCGTGGGCTTCGGCGTGATCATCATGCTGGCTTCCTACAATGACTTCCGCCACAACGTCTACCGCGACGCCACCATCATCTCCTTCGCCGACACCTTCACGTCGCTCCTCGCTGGATTCACCATCTTCGCCATCCTGGGCCATCTCGCCGAGCTCCTGGGGGTGGAGGTCGAGGACGTGGTCAAGGGCGGAGGGACGTCTCTGGCCTTCGTGAGCTACCCAGACGTCTTGGCTAGGTTCCAGTACGTCCCCCAGCTGTTCTCGGTGCTGTTCTTCCTCATGCTGTTCACCCTTGGGGTGGGAAGCGCCGCTGCATACAATGGCTGCGTCATAACTATCATCTGCGACCAGTTTCCGCACGTAAAGCGGTGGCTAGTGACGCTGGGCGTGTGTGTAGTCGGCTTCTTCGTGGGGCTCCTATACGTGACGCCTCAGGGACAGCATATCCTCACTCTCGTCAACCATTATGGAGGAGTAAGTACTTGTTTGGTCTTTCATTCTTTTCCAAGAAAATAATTCCTTTGGGAGATTTGAAAGACAGGGATTTAGTAGAAACTACAAGGAAAAGAACTACTTTTAGATACTCATCCCCCTCCGTTCCTGCAGGGTGTGTCGATCATCTTCCTAATGATCCTGGAGTTGATGGCAGTGATGTGGGTCTACGGCTTCTCCAACTTCATCAGGGACATCGAGTTCATGTTGAAGAGAAAGACTGGTCTCTACTGGAAAATCTGCTGGATCTTCTTCAACCCCCTTTTCCTCGGCGTAGTTTTCATCTACAGCCAGATCGTGGCAAAACCTCTTACATACGGGTCTTACGTCTTCGGTTCCCTAGAAACAGGTGAGTTCGTCTTCTGTCGTTCGTTACTCTGGTTGGGATGAGATCAGGTTACTTACTAAAATTGAGTCCTACTAATTTCATGAAACACCTTGTTGATTCGCAGTAAGTTCAATTCTTTCCAGCGTTGAAATAGCGTTTTTTTGAGTTGCTCTATGGGCATCTGAATACACTGTACGATTAAACATTAAGAAAGAAAATGAAAACCACGAAAAAAATACAAATCACAGCGAATATTAACCACACAAAGACGCTATCTAAAAAAAAAAAAATCAATTTTCTTTACTAGGAATGGGTCTGGCACTAGCAGCGTTTGCATGCCTCATGGTGCCAATCTTTTTCGTCGTGGAACTAATGAAAATACGAAGTGGTGCCTCCTCCTGGTGGGACGCCATCAAACAGACCTTCAAACCTTCTGCAGAGTGGTGTCCCAGCGACCCCGTCATGCGGCAGCAGTACAGAATATTCAGGGCCTCTAAAACGCTAACCCCAGAGGGCATCGACAATCCGATAGTGGCGAAGTACCAGATGCAAATTAGAAATAGAAATAAATAGGCTTATGTTCGGTCCCCAGAGTGTGTTTGTCAGTTTCTATCTCCCTCTTTTTGTTTTTCTTTTTTTTCTTTCTCTACTGCTTTCTCATTCTCTAGCTCTCTGTCTGTGTATATGTGTGTGTGTGTGTGTGTGTGTGTGTGTATGTGTGTGTGTGTGTGTGTGTGTGTGTGTGTGTGTGTGTATGTGTGTGTGTGTGTGTGTGTGTGTGTGTGTGTGTGTGTGTGTGTGTGTGTGTGTGTGTGTGTGTGTGTGTATGTGTGTGTGTGTACGTAGGTATGAATGTGTGTATATGTGCACATATATTTTCTCCATTTTTCCATATCTACCCTGATTTTCCTCATACTAACAAACACACTGAACCCTCAGGTCTTCTATTTAGAGTATATATTAATTTCGATATCAATAATTATTTAGTGTAAGCATTTGTCCAGTGTTGCGCTACATACCAAATATATACACATATTCATGAAATGCGTTGTTTAATCCATTGCGGCATGTGTTGCAGGTACTATTTAGTGTAGTTTCTTTAGTGAAATATGCTGCACATAGATGGCTCCACAAGTGCTCACCCACTAAGGAATCAGTTAGTAGTTTCTACGTGACCCTCACCTGATTTCTCCACTCCTTGAATTCTCGATGTTTTTTTTTCTAATGCTGTTAATATCGATATTGCCATTATTGTTAATGGCATTATGATTGTTACAATGTTACTGAAATAGTAACAACAATAAAGATTTTAACATTTCTGAAAATCAAAGAATAGAGTAAACAGGCTTGATAGACAATACTAGTAATTGACTCTTTGGTGATCAAGCATATGTGGAACCATCTGTTATCATCATCAAGGGAGCTTGGGTCGACGGGGGCACATGGCGAGCCGTCAAGCAGGCCCTCGGCGTATCTCTAGGTCTTGTAAGACTTTCTAGGTTGCCCCACCCAGGATTTTCTCATGAGGAGAAAACCTAATGGGCAGGGTCTACTACAGGGAAACGAGCTATGTGCCCGAATAGCCTGAGTTGCCGGTCCCACGGTGTAGCCGTCGGTTGGAGACATGGTCCTGCCAACTGTACCCAACTGTACCCCATGATCCGGTGTAGTGACTTGTTGCAAAAGGCATCAAGGCGAGACTGCAAGATACTAGATAGCATCCAGGTTTCGCTTCCATGGAGCAAAACTATTAATATCTAGGCCTTGAAGACATGTAACTTGGTCCTTCTGCATAGGTACTGACTTGTTGACTTCATGGCCCCTGCTGCTAGATCAATCTGTCTAATAACTTCCTGGTCTGACAGCCCAGATACATGGACTGCACTACCAAGGTATGTAAAGCTCTCTGCGACTTCAACGTCCTCTCCACAAGCATGTATCGACTGAACAGGTTCCCCAAAACAGGCCCTTAAAATCCTGGAACTTGGTCTTGGTCCAGGAGACCTTTAGGTTCAAGGACTTCGCTTCATTGCTACATGCATCAACAGTCACCACCATAGAATCCCTAGACTCAAAAAGAATAGCACATCGTCAGCAGAGATGAGGTTTGTGACCTTGACATTGCCCAGTGTTGCTCCAGATTTTGGATAGTAGCTCTGCCCATTATCCAGTCCATTATCCAGTTGCTACAGTCCCAACGATCCCCTTCCCCTTCCAGTATGACTACTCCCTGAAGATGGTGACCCTGAAGATGGTGACCCAACCGCTTCAATTCCCTTGATAGCAGGGGTAATCGATCTTCATGCCGCAAAGACCGGATGTTCGAAGCTCCTACCTGGATAGCCCGCATAAGGTTAAACCTTAGACAGTTGTTCTGGGGGGAAGAAGGCAAGGGCCCACCTCCCATGAGCCACCCATTAACCCTAGGGGCCTTGATGGTTGTTGGGATGGAGCCAGAGCGTGTCCACACATTGGTGGTCCATGACTCTGTATCTCTAGGGCCTGAAGCTGCTCCAAAATCTCCCACAATTTAGCCTGGGTCCGGAAGGTTTCAAATTTCCATGGGTAGCCACTAGGAGGTACTGCAGAAGTCTCGATGAAGGAGAGGCTATGAACCGGCAGGGGAGGCTTATGCAGAACTGCTCTAGGCTAGTCACCGGTGACAGCTATAAGCGAGAAGGCATACAAGTAATTAACACTATCTGGGGTACCATACCATCGCTTTATTTCACCCTGAGCATAAAGCACCCACCAACTACAATAAACTCAAATTACAGTGGACACTGCATTACGTCACACCATGCCGATCCAATGGATCAAAATAAATATTTTAATCGAATGTGAGGTCATAAAGAGTGTAAACGCCTATTTTCGCGAATAAATGGACTTTTGTATTGGCATTCCCCAAAGGTTTTATATAAATTGGAAGTGAACGAACTTTTCTATAAGCGTACTATTGCAGTCGAATGTGTGCGTGCCTTGATTGTAAGCAGGTCTTCCTCTGAGGCCGTTGAGTATAATATGTTGTGTTAATGTGGTTATACTACCTTTACTGATTTGTTTTTACTGTTAATTAAATCAGACTGAAAAAAAACATTTTCTCTTTATTCTTATTTTCCTCTACAAAGTAAAAGCAATATATAATTCTATGAACTGTGTATGGGTTGGCCCCCTTGGATGTTATTTAAGAAAATGTATAATGAATATCATGCGTAATCAGGCAAACTAAAAACATTCCTCATCAAGGAAAGTCAGTAACTCCTGGCCGTCTGAACTGAAAAGAGAATACACTAATATACTGGAAAAACCCTGATAAACAATTCGTTATGTCTTCTTTGTTTAAAAGCAACTATGTACTTGCATGGTGTGGTTCATGAAGAGGGGTTAGTCGATGATTAAATGTGTTAAACGTCAGAAGTATAGCAGTTCAGGATGGTAGGAACTAACAAGAGTGATTAGATCAAAGTTATTAAAGGATTAAGTGTAGGATTCTGCTAGGATGTCCGCAGGGTAATGCAGGGATTTACAAAAGGAGGAAAGGGTTTAAGAGCGGTTTGATCACAGTCTCAGGAAAAATCTCATGAGAGAATCCAGTGAAGGGGTTGTGACAAACGTGTATCCAGGGGGGAATTGGAAGGGATAGTGGAGGGAAAGAGGAGGGGATGATATAGCTGAGGCAGGGGAATGGAATGTGTTGGGAGGGACTGGGAGGGAAGGGGTGTAGGGGGAACATGAATAGGAGAAGAATGGATGTCGGCAGTTACTTTGAGTATAGAAGGAATGGAAACAGAGAGATTGGAGGTTAGATGATGTGTAGGCATGTTATCTTGGTTCATGATTAGACCGTTTTGAATACATTCGAGAGTTTCTGAAGTGGAGTTGGTTGGGGAGGTTTTTTTTATGATTGAGAGAAGAGGGGACAAGAAGATGGGGTGGAGCGTTTAGCTTGTCTTGTGCGGCGAGTTGGGCGAGGAGGAAGAGGGATAGGTACCAGGGAAGTAGAAATTGGAGAGTCTAGGATAGTGGTGGAAATTGGGGTGTTAGGATTTGGAATGGCAAAAGAATTTGACAGGGGCAGGGGAGGGAGTGGAAGTAGGATGAGGAAGAAATATTGGGGGAGATGTAGAAACATCTTCGGAGGGAGGTGCGAAGGACAAAACTGGTGTAGGAAATCAAAGAAAAACCTCTTCTGCAGTTATCAGACTGACTCTGATAATTGCCACCTCAATCTCAAACTTGTAGGTAAGGCAACCTCTATAAAATACATTATGGAAACCACCACAATTGGACACATGTGCGTGATTGTGCAGACCAGTTTGATCAACCATGACGAGGTTGGGCACAGAGGGCATCGGGCTGCGGAGCCTAGACGCCAACAATTCTGACATTGACGGGGGGAGGTTGATATGGTCAGATAGGGAGCCACTCTCCGCCCATTTTAAACATTAAGGGGAGGTCATGTCTACGAATAATAAGCCTTGGCAAAATTAGTGGAGGACTTATTGCGGTCTCTAGGAGGAATGACTTGGCATTGTACCGATACTGCACCATAGTCCACGAGGAAGGCGAGTACGTCTTCGCCATAATCTGACCAATCCTTGTCGTAGACAGGGCAGTTTGTCGGGAAGATGGAGACCGTTCCAATAAAAGTATTGAGGGAGGGATGAGGCTGGCCTGGAATGGGTTTGCCAGTGAAGTCAGTTAGGGTTAATAATACTTTAGCTTGGGATTCGGATGTAATTGTGACAAGGCGGGAACGATCGGGGTGGCTGCGGAAGGAGACTTTACCTACTTGTTTTTAAAGGCATTGCTGGAACAGGTGAGTTTTGTCCGAAGGGATCATGAAAAATCGACCCCATTTGGCCGATTAAACAGAATATTCAAAAGGTCTGTAAGAGTTGGGTAGTAGAAGAGCGGGAACGTATAGAAGAAATAGCACTGTGGAGAGGTGGGCAATAAGATTGCATAATAGAAATAAGGGAGGAGGAGGGTAGTGGATGAAGAAAGTTTTGGGGTGGAGGAGGTGAAATAGGGGATGGTGAAAGAGAAGAAATGCTTTCTGGAGGTTATGGAATAACCCGGGTGGATGATCTGGACTGTACTGAGGTGATGGTAAGCATCAAGTAATATACAACTATGTACTGTGCCGTTGCCTTAAATGCCACACCAACAAAAGAACAATGGTAGGAAAAAAGGGATAATCCACAAGGTCAGACGTCACAACAACCGATTATAATTCGTGAGAGAGGATTGAGGAGAAAAAAAGAGATAAGGGGGAGAAGAGAGAGCGAATGAGAGAGAGAGAGAAGGAGAGAGAAGAGAGAGTGAGCGAGCGAGCGAGTGAGTGAGTGAGAGAGAGAGAGAGAAAGAGAGAGTGAGCGAGTGAGCGAGCGAGTAGTGAGAGAGGAGAGTGAGTGAGTGAGTGAGTGAGTGAGTGAGTGAGTGAGTGAGTGAGTGAGTGAGTGGGTGAGTGAGAGAGAGAAGAGAGAGTGAGCGAGTGAGCGAGTGAGTAGTGAGAGAGGAGAGTGAGTGAGTGAGTGAGTGAGTGAGTGAGTGAGTGAGTGAGTGAGTGAGTGAGTGAGTGAGTGAGTGAGTGAGTGAGTGAGAGAGCGAGTGAGCGAGTGAGTGAGTGAGTGAGTGAGTGAGTGAGTGAGTGAGTGAGTGAGTGAGTGAGAGAGAGAGAGAGAGAGTGAGAGAGTGAGAGAGTGAGAGAGTGAGAGAGAGAGAGAGAGAGAGGAGAGAGAGGAGAGAGCGAGTGAGTGAGTGAGTGAGTGAGTGAGTGAGTGAGTGAGTGAGTGAGTGAGTGAGTGAGTGAGTGAGTGAGTGAGTGAGTGAGAGAGAGAGAGAGGAGAGAGCGAGGGAGCGAGTGAGTGAGTGAGTGAGTGAGTGAGTGAGTGAGTGAGTGAGTGAGTGAGTGAGTGAGTGAGTGAGTGAGTGAGCGAGCGAGCGAGCGAGTGAGAGAGAGAAGGAGAGAGCGAGTGAGTGAGTGAGTGAGTGAGTGAGTGAGTGAGTGAGTGAGTGAGTGAGTGAGTGAGTGAGTGAGTGAGTGAGTGAGTGAGTGAGTGAGTGAGTGAGAGAGTGAGAGAGAGAGAGGAGAGAGAGAGGAGAGAGAGAGGAGAGAGAAGGAGAGAGCGAGTGAGCGAGAGAGAGAGAGAGAGAGAGAGAGAGAGAGAGAGAGAGAGAGAGAGAGAGAGAGAGAGAGAGAGAGAGAGAGAGAGAGAGAGAGAGAGAGAGAGAGAGGAGAGAAAGAGAGAAAAAAAGAGATGGAGGGAGGGGGTGAGAAAAAAAGAAAAGACTACCTGATTTTCATAACGAGTTTGGTTGACATCGGTCACCGAGCCGGTAGTTATTTATCCCTTGCTTGCTGCATATTTCTCAATATATTTCACATAGAAGTACATATATTTGTATCTGCCTATATATATATATATATATTGTTTTTATTTCATCTTACTTGCTTGTCTTCACGTAAACATTAACCTCAATAAGCTGTACAATAACTTTGTGTATGTTTCTTTTTTGTATGCTTCCGAGTTGTAGTGTACACTATTTAGAGCCTTCTCTAACCACCTCCTTGCCACATACTTCTGTTTGTCCTATTGCGTTGGTATAGTTATCCACGTTGGTAATTCCACAAGAGGGTCTATTCAGATGAACACGAGTCAATACTGGACAGGCGAGGCACTCTTTCCTATAAAACTTTACTTCGATTTTCAATTACGGAATAGATAGGGGTTACAAGCATAACTCTTCCTGTCACTTCGGCTCTGACTAGGTACATGCTAAGTAGGAGAAATCGCCCGAACGACCCGTTAGCCCGCCTGGCGGAACCAGCCATCACCTGTCAGTTACCTAAGCCTGTATAATCGCACATGAAGACTGTTCGCCCCAAGCCAATTTTAGGCTACACCCCTTCTTGTCGGTCTAGCGTGTGCTGTCTGGGTTAAATAGACGTCTTTTACATTCATTGCAGTCCTGATAACTGCGAAATCGTTGTTACCAAGTGGCTTATCGTGTGACCTCAACATAAGCAAAAGCTAACGTAAAATAACCTGTCCTCTCTTTCTAATTGGCAAGCAATAGGCTAGTCTTTCCTTACGAGTTCAACACCTTGAATCGGATGCAGAAAACTACCACCAGTTATAATACATGGACAAGAACGAGTTGGTGCTTCATGCAACGTTAATGACGCTTATTATGCAAATAGGATTCAGGGTGGAAGATGTTGTCACTGCGATTTTTAACATATTTTTAAAGTACCATCAATTAGGAAAATGTGCAGCTGAAAGAACTGATAAAGACTGGGCAACTTTATGTAAGTGTCTGCTGCAAATGCGGAGACACTGAGAATAACCTACCAACCGGGACACGCTGTTGATAACGGTCAGCAAAGATGACATCTGATATAATCGAACTGCTGAGTTCCGACACGAACAATACTCCTCATTACTCTCACTGTCATTTAAGTATTTCTTGCAGCATGAGAAAGGCTCTTAGGAACCGTCAGTGAATTAGGAACTTCTTTACCAAACTACATTAACTCCTTGCAGGACCATTATGCTTCTCACCCCACATCAGTGTCAGACCAGACGACTAGCCATGATTTGGATATAGGTGTAAATTAGCCCTTGATGCGAAATATAGAGCATGGAAGCATTATCAGAGGCACCCTATACATTACAAGGCTCTCCATCACAGACCTATTATAATAGAAGAGACAGCAAGATATGCTATCCAGCAATGGGAGTGTAACAAAAGGAACACCATGGCAATGAAACAGTTTGGAAGCAATGGTAGTCCTTGGTGTAGAGAAGGCAGGGGATTTCTGCCCCATATATGTCAAAGGTCATTAGCGGCATATTCAAAATATAGCAATAGGGTGGGGCTTGGAGGCAAAGTCCCAGGTGAGGAGGTTTTCTAGTTCAATAAGACAATGTTTCTGGACTTCCAAAATGGTTAATGCTCAAAACAAATAAATGTACCAGACATCAAAGATCATAGAGCATTTTAAGAAAGTATTGTGGCAAAAAGGGTAAAAAATATTTAAAGATTAGGATAAGTGGACAGAAGGGGATGAAGAGAAAGAAAAGGAGAGGAGAAAATTAGGGATCAGGGGGGTTGAATAGATAGTGACTCACCTCCAGTAAAATCCAGCTTTGAGGAGGCTGAACTCCTTCATTTAGTATTAACATTACTGTCAATGACCCTAATAGGACTTTGCCACAGATTGCTCAGGATATCAATATTCCTTCAGAACAAATAGTGGGTAATATGTGATCTGAATACAGAGAAAGCTGTGGGACCAGACAATTTTAGTTCCCACTTCCTCAAGAACTGTGCATATAATGTTGCTCTGCCCCTTATGTGCACATAGCTTAAGCAAAGTCAGATTGCCAATTGAAGCCTGATGATGGGCTTCATACCACGCTTGTCTATTGCTTGGTTACTTAGGCTTTATAAATTAGTTTTAAGTGAATATCCTACTTAGTCGTAGGATATTCAGTCTAGTATTTTACAAAACACATGAAAAAGGTGATGATATAAAATCAAACAAGAAGTTAGTGGAATATTTTATTGAAACTGAACATTGGCTATTTGTCATACAATTGTTCCACATTCATAACCACACAGATCTCTCAATTCTTGGAAGCAAAATCATTATTTTTAGTACCTACTCAAAAATAGTGTTTGCCTTAGTCACGTACAAATAAATGATTTACATACAAACGTTACATACAGAAAAAAAAAAAAAAATCTAGTAACCATTAATCCTTCTCAATTTAATCATCACAAATGACCTAAGGTAGTTTACTTCCATTAATAAAAAAGGCAAACCACTGACAAACAGTGAATAGATCCACTCACATATAATGACGTCCCATAAATTCAGAATACAAAACCAAATATTGGCTCTTTAATGTACTTTGTATATATGAACCTGTCTTGCTCATTTGCTTCACAAAACGAAATATAGAATCCGTCACAAAAATAATATGTACTTTATAATACAAGCTTGGAATTCTTGTCTTAATGCTTAGAACTAGTATTACTACATGTAACATATTCAGCGTGACAACTACACCCCTAGTAAAAAAGAAAAAAAAAGAAAAAAAAAAAAGTAATGCCACTGAATGAAAAAAAGCAAACAGTTTATTGCCAGTCTTTAAACCAATAAAAGTGCATCTCCAAGATATACACTAAAATGCTGTCATCATGCATTCTTTTTGGGAAAAATGTTTAAAAAAAAAAAAAGAAAAAAAAAAAGGAACATTTGTAGCAGACAGATTTCAACATCCACAGTACAGATCAATGAAAAATCATTTGTAGTTTCTCCTAACTTCCCCAAGACATGAAAAAAAAAGAAAAAAAAAAAACAAAAACAAAATAAAAACGGAAAAAAAGGAAAGAAAAAAAGAAAAGAGAAAAAAAGCAACATTCCAAAACTTAGATATTGTTCAAACTCAAGCCTGCTGCTTTTTTCTTCAGTTTTCTTCCTTTCTTTTACATGGGAACACTGTAACATTCAACCACACAGCATCCTAATGCCTTGAGGAACGGTGTGACGAAGACTCTCTCTCTTCCCGCGTTCTGACGTCACGCTCCCTTTCTCTGTCCCTGTCGCGCTCTCTCTCTCGCTCTCGCACCGGCTCTCGCACGTCCTCCCTCGTGCTGCGTTCCTCGATGCGCTCGCGTGTTGGTCGTTCTTCAATCCGTTCTCTTCTGGCATCCCGTTCGCGGTAACGCTCATCGTAATATCTGGAATTTTGTGATCTTCATTTGCATAAAGAAAATAAATTAGATGTTATATCTAAGCTTAAAGTGTAAAGACATTAACAAAGTCGTTCCCCATACATGAAAAGCACGTTTAATTACAGTTTGACCTACATTTTGTTCTGTGAATTACTACTGTGAATTCTACTGTCAGTAGTTTGCAATTTACTTTGATCAAATGACATTTAGTCCAATCAATGTGAAATAATATTCAAAGCAGAAAAAAAATGATATGCTGATCAGCCACACTCTACAGTAATCCTAATCTTTATTATCAATATACTGTAAGCAATCACAAACTGTGTTATACTACTAAGCACAAGTTATAACAAAATAGCATACTTCTGATAGCATGTGGAGATATTAAAAAGCATCTTTCCCTTATACTTGAATATCTCTAGTAACTAAACTGTTAATATGATTTTTAAGATTATTTTCAAGTACTGAAATAATTTTTTAGATGCTATTTTAAAAATGCAGAAATTGATTAAATGTTGATAATTAATTATAAGAAATATAAAATCCTTAAAAAAATATTAATAATTATAATAATGGCTTCATGGCTTTATGCATAACCTACTTTTCCTTATGACTTTTCTAACTTACCAAAGAACAGAACAAGTAAAACAACACAACTCACCTCTCACGATCCCTGTCCCTCTCTCTGTCACGTTCGCGGGCTCGGTCATATTCCCTTTCTCTGCTGTAGGACCTTTCATAGTCCCTCTCACGCTCCGCAGCCCCGCGCTCTGTTGTCCCCCTCTCCCTCTCACTGCGGTGGCGTTCGTATTCACGGTCCCTCGAGTGCGATCGAGAGCGGTCCCGGTATTCTCTCTCTCTTGAGCGTGATCTTTCCCGGCGGTGTCTTCTGCTTGGGGAACGCGATCTCTCACGTCGTTTGCTGGAGCCGTAACTTTTAGCCTCGATGCCATGTAGTGTGTCCTAAAAGGGAAAGTGTTGTCAATTCTAAAGTTTCCTTGGCACAGCTCAGCTCTTAAAATGCAAATACCTTCAGATGTATATCATGTAGGTTGCAATACATCTCTTGCAATACGGTTTAAGTCCCAATCATACGCTGTGCAACATTCTTCAAATAACGACCTTAACCCCTTAACGACGGGTCACGCCAATAGGCGTCAAAATAATCCACTCGAAATGTGGCGTGTGGCTGTACACTGCGGCGGCGCGCCAAAGCGCTACGAGCTGGTGATTCGGATTGATGTACCAAACTCCCGTGCTCAAAGTCGGCACGTTGCCATTGATCGCCAGAGCATAGAGTTCTTTTTAGTTTTCTTCACCCGTCACCAAGGGGTTAAAAGATCAAAATCTCGCATGAAAATGTAACCACATACCTGTAAAGAACTTGTCAGGATTTTACAGCGGTCGTCGTGTGCAACTTTAGACTGTTTGATCAAAGATATGGCAGTCACAAGAGTTTCAATTGCACTGGCATATTCACCTGCAATGCAAAAATATGCTTAGCATCCAACTTAGTATTCCTGAGAAAACTGTAATAATCAATGTAATATACAATGAAATACCAAAAAATATACATAGAAGTGAAAAAAAAAAAAAAAAAAAAAATCACAGAATACTAAATTGTGTTTAATATCAGTAAAAACAGAAAATACCTGAAGATGCATCTGCAACAGCTCTTGCAATTGCTGAGCTTGAAACGGTTCTATTACGATTCATAATGTCTTCAAACTCGGCTTCTGAGAGCGGAGGTGGACCATCAATGCGATGATCCCCTCCAGTAAATCCATGCTGAAGGGGGGAGGGGGGAAATGTATACATATACATCCTCATACATTAAAAATTTAAAATCTTATGCTTTATGTTAACTATTTTAACCCCTTAACGACGGGTCACGTCTATGGACGTCAAAACAAACCGCTCGAAGTGTGGCGTGCGGCCATACGCCGCGGCGGCGCGCCAAAGTGCTACGAGCCAGTGATTCGGCTTAATGTACCGAACTCCCATGCTCAAAGTCGGCGCGTTGCCATTGATCGCCAGAGCGTAGAGTTTTTTTTTGAGTTTTCTTCACCCGTCACCAAGGGGTTAAGAGTATAATAACGGATAATTA
>NC_061820.1:39948224-39950724 GCF_019202785.1 Penaeus chinensis | reverse complement strand
TGTCAGTAGATGTAAGCATGCCAGTTGTGATCTTGTCTACTTTGTGCTTATCAGTTCCTGTAAAATAACTCATTATTTGTTCCTTTTAGCATCTCATCCACATACCTATAAAGTCCGGTCTAGGTGGCGGAGCCCTTGGGTCAATGGGTGGAGGAGGGCCACGTGGTGGTGGGGGTCCATGTTGACCCGGGGGAGGTCCCATATTTGGTGGTGGTCCACGGGGTGGTGGGCCACCATGGCCAGGTGGAGGCCCACCAGGTCCACCAGGATGTAAAGGTCTTTGAAGGTGGCCTGGAGGAGGAGGACCTCTGGGTCCAGGGCCTGTGGCACACAACCACTATCAGTAAGAACTACTTCTCAGCAACACAAAATTACATGCCATTTTGGTAAAGAAAATAAAAGGAAAGAAAAGAAAAAAAGAAAGGAAAAATCATATACAGTATAACAGAAAGTGTCTCTTACCTTGCATGCCATGAGGTGGAGGTCCACGAGGAGGTCCTTGGTGGGGCCCATGGTGCGGCCCCAGACCAGGTGGTCCGTGAGGGCCTGGCGGACCACCATGATGTCCACTGTGAGGTCCATGGGGACCAGGGGGACCATGAGGCCCAGGAGGACCATGTGGTCCTGGAGGTCCATGAGGGCCATGTGGACCACCATGAGGCCCCCCATGAGAGCCACTATGAGGGCCATGGGGGCCAGGTGGGCCTGGAGGTCTATGATCCATTCCTGGGGGAGGCATGCCACGGCCAGGGGGTGGCATTCTTGGGCCACCTGGACCCCCTGGACCACCAGGGTGGCCACCTGGACCCCCTGGCCCGCCACGCTGTTGATGCTGTGGACTTGCTCGAGTTTTGCTCTGAGACTCAAACTACAGAATGAAAGAAAATAATTAACTGATGGTCATTGATCATTTGCTATTCTCACTACCTCCACGAATTTCTATCATCTCCTTTTCTCTCCACCTTCACAAACTCCTAATCTATCCTCACTGTCTACCTTACTTCATTTGTACCTTTTCAAATATAGGAAAGGAAACAATCAACCAGCTCCAAGTCGTACACCCTAAACAGTTGCTCTCTTGTTTGGCTCTGTCAGTTTATGAGTTACAGCCTCTAAAATGTGTGGTTAAAACTTAAAAACTTTGTTTATGTCTCAAACGCTGAACATTGCGTATGGCTTTGCCAAAAGTGAACTGACCGAGGTAAAGATATGCTCCTAAGCTTCTCATTTTTCACTCAAGCAGCTGACCGTGCTAATACTAAACGCGTGGTCCACTTTGGTACGAATTTCATAATCTTAATTTTTATAAAAAAGCACTGCTAATTAAGTCTAAAGTATAGCCTTTTAATAATAAACTACCACTTGATATAAAACCACCAAAAAAATCTCAGATCTTATTTATGTTGAGAACAAGTCAAAGTGTATTCCCCACCCCATTCTTGCAAATACAAGACCATGAATTCACCTAGAGAATTATTCAAGAAATGCAAATGAATATCATCATCACAAAAAAGAAAGAATTCATCCATTCAAACACTCCTTTCTAAAGGCAAATAGGAATGTAATGAACACAGTACTAGTATCATTTACCAACCACAAATTCCCCAGTTACTAAAACTAATCAGTGAGCCTAGATACCAGTTTTGACTCCCATAGAATCTCTTAGCACCTTATCAAGCCATAACTAATGAAACCATGCCTATTCCCAACACTGACATAAAAATAAATAAACATATAAATATCTAAAATGTTCACCTAAGCTTTGTGCTAAAAACAATCATATTTCTTTCAAGACCACAGCGTGTTCTAGTAACACAATCCCAACACCCAAGGTTTTACTAAACTGGACTTCAACTCTTAGTGGAAAAATGTTGTACTTACCTGATTGAGGGCCTGTTTACTTGGATAGGTAACAACGGGATTCATGCCATGTATTTCCTTCCTGGGTAGTTTTTCCAACACTATTCGACTACTCGCTTCTGAGCCCAGTGAAATTGCACAGAAACCTTTACTCTGTCCATTGGCACGATTTTCAAAAAACTTGACATCCAGAAAGTCATTCAAACCAAGGCTTTGTACAGCAGCTGCAATATCGTTGTCAGTCGTCCACTGTAAATAAAGAGTAAAAGCAAACTGTACACTAAACTAAAAATAAAATAAACAATAAATAAATAATAATGAAGACTCCCACATTCACCTGCCATGTTCATTGATAAAATTGACAAATGTACACGAGGGTAATACTGAGAGAGAGAGAGAGAGAGAGAGAGAGAGAGAGAGAGAGAGAGAGAGAGAGAGAGAGAGAGAGAGAGAGAGAGAGAGAGAGAGAGAGAGAGAGAGAGATTAAGAGTCAATGACTGATTGAGTGTGAGTGTGCAAACGTGTACAACTTATCAGACACCCAGAGAGGAATGGAAAGGCTGATGCTTGGAATTAGTCAGAGATGAATTGAGGGCAACAAGGATCGGGGAACAAACCAAAGTGGCAGATATATATTAAG
>NC_061820.1:39940724-39943224 GCF_019202785.1 Penaeus chinensis | reverse complement strand
GTGTGTGCTTTTGTGTGTTGTGTGTGTGCTTTTGTGTGTTGTGTGTGTGCTTTTGTGTGTTGTGTGTGTGCTTTTGTGTGTTGTGTGTGTGCTTTTGTGTGTTGTGTGTGTGCTTTTGTGTGTTGTGTGTGTGCTTTTGTGTGTTGTGTGTGTGCTTTTGTGTGTTGTGTGTGTGCTTTTGTGTGTTGTGTGTGTGCTTTTGTGTGTTGTGTGTGTGCTTTTGTGTGTTGTGTGTGTGCTTTTGTGTGTTGTGTGTGTGCTTTTGTGTGTTGTGTGTGTGCTTTTGTGTGTTGTGTGTGTGCTTTTGTGTGTTGTGTGTGTGCTTTTGTGTGTTGTGTGTGTGCTTTTGTGTGTTGTGTGTGTGCTTTTGTGTGTTGTGTGTGTGCTTTTGTGTGTTGTGTGTGTGCTTTTGTGTGTTGTGTGTGTGCTTTTGTGTGTTGTGTGTGTGCTTTTGTGTGTTGTGTGTGTGCTTTTGTGTGTTGTGTGTGTGCTTTTGTGTGTTGTGTGTGTGCTTTTGTGTGTTGTGTGTGTGCTTTTGTGTGTTGTGTGTGTGCTTTTGTGTGTTGTGTGTGTGCTTTTGTGTGTTGTGTGTGTGCTTTTGTGTGTTGTGTGTGTGCTTTTGTGTGTTGTGTGTGTGCTTTTGTGTGTTGTGTGTGTGCTTTTGTGTGTTGTGTGTGTGCTTTTGTGTGTTGTGTGTGTGCTTTTGTGTGTTGTGTGTGTGCTTTTGTGTGTTGTGTGTGTGCTTTTGTGTGTTGTGTGTGTGCTTTTGTGTGTTGTGTGTGTGCTTTTGTGTGTTGTGTGTGTGCTTTTGTGTGTTGTGTGTGTGCTTTTGTGTGTTGTGTGTGTGCTTTTGTGTGTTGTGTGTGTGCTTTTGTGTGTTGTGTGTGTGCTTTTGTGTGTTGTGTGTGTGCTTTTGTGTGTTGTGTGTGTGCTTTTGTGTGTTGTGTGTGTGCTTTTGTGTGTTGTGTGTGTGCTTTTGTGTGTTGTGTGTGTGCTTTTGTGTGTTGTGTGTGTGCTTTTGTGTGTTGTGTGTGTGCTTTTGTGTGTTGTGTGTGTGCTTTTGTGTGTTGTGTGTGTGCTTTTGTGTGTTGTGTGTGTGCTTTTGTGTGTTGTGTGTGTGCTTTTGTGTGTTGTGTGTGTGCTTTTGTGTGTTGTGTGTGCTTTTGTGTGTTGTGTGTGTGCTTTTGTGTGTTGTGTGTGTGCTTTTGTGTGTTGTGTGTGTGCTTTTGTGTGTTGTGTGAGTGCTTTTGTGTGTTGTGTGTGTGCTTTTGTGTGTTGTGTGTGTGCTTTTGTGTGTTGTGTGTGTGCTTTTGTGTGTTGTGTGTGTGCTTTTGTGTGTTGTGTGTGTGCTTTTGTGTGTGTGTGTGTGTGCTTTTGTGTGTGTGTGTGTGCTTTTGTGTGTGTGTGTGTGTGCATTTGTGTGTGTGTGTGTGTGCTTTTGTGTGTGTGTGCTTGTGTGTGTGTGTGTGTGCTTTTGTGTGTGTGTGTGCTTTTGTGTGTGTGTGTGTGCTTTTGTGTGTGTGTGTGTGCTTTTGTGTGTGTGTGTGTGCTTTTGTGTGTGTGTGTGCTTTTGTGTGTGTGTGTGCTTTTGTGTGTGTGTGTGTGCTTTTGTGTGTGTGTGCTTTTGTGTGTGTGTGCTTTTGTGTGTGTGCTTTTGTGTGTGTGCTTTTGTGTGTGTGTGCTTTTGAGTGTGTGTGCTTTTGTGTGTGTGTGCTTTTGTGTGTGCTTTTGTGCGGGTGCGCTTTTGAGTGTAGTGTGTAGTGTGTGTGGTGCATGTGAAAGACCTCTTTTAACCCTACTGGATCCAGGCAATATGATGGCCATGTTTTGAGAAAAAATTGGCTTAGAGAATATGCAGCCATGGAAAATTCTTGATGAGGGCCAGGATAGTAGTTCTATGTTGTCATGAAATAATCGGCTGAAGACTGACGTAACAGGAATGACTTGCCCCGAGATTAGACTCTGCTGGCCCTTAAGATAGTGCCCTTGCATTATTTCCCCCGGTGAATGAGGCTGAAATGTACCATCTGTAAGCCATAGCTTACAGACTCAGGATCCTATTCCTGCTCACTGTGACAAGCAGTCAAGGGTGTTACAGAGAATCTAATAATATAAAAATAGTAAAAAAAAAAAAGGCAATTAACAAAATGTTACTAAGATATGATATGAAGTCTGTGCAAGAAGCAGTCCAAAAGTCTTGCTATAGCATATAAAATGACTAATATAGATTTTGAAAAATGGCAAAAAAGCAAAAAACGATTAAGCAGATATATTACAAAGGGGAGGCAGGGAGTCAAGTGTTCATGTGGGCCAGCAATGCAATGCACCTGGATCCAACAGGTTAATTAAGACTGATGTCATTTAGCCAAAGGTGTTTGTTTTCATATTTCATTTCATTTTTCTGTCTTTCTTTCTTTCTTTTTTAGAAGTGTAAGAAAAATTATCATTTCCTTTTCTTTTGTCTCCACTATGATTATTTGCACATGTTGACAAACCACAA
>NC_061820.1:39933224-39935724 GCF_019202785.1 Penaeus chinensis | reverse complement strand
TATAAATATATATACATATAAATATATATACATATAAATATATATACATATAAATATATATACATATAAATATATATAAATATATAAATATATATAAATATATAAATATATATAAATATATATAAATATATAAATATATATACATACATAAATATATATACATAAATAAATATATACACATTAATAAATATATATACATATATATATAAATATACATAATATAAATATACATATATTTATAAAATATATATTATAGACATATATATAAATATTTATAAAAAATTTATATATATATCAAAATATATATATATATAAAAATATACATACATAAATATATATAAATATATATACATATGTGTATAATGCATACATACTATATAATATATATAATATGTATAATATATATTTAATAGTAATTAAACTGATCAGTATACTGATAAAGTAAGAATATTGGGGTACGATACTGAACTGCTTCTGGAAACTTACTTCCTTCTGGTAAAATCTAATTCAAGTAGCAAATTTAGCAAAATAATAAAAGTAATTTCATATTGCCAACCATTTTCTAACTTGGACAACTTTCTTTACAACATAAAATCTGACCAATCTAACTTGAAGAGCCTTCGTTTCCACATGTAATATATCATTAAAATCAAGTTCTTATGTTCAGTGCTTGTTCGCGGTAGAAACTAGCAAGGGGGTCAGATTGTCTGTTAATTTGACTGTATTACCGTATAACCTCTCAAATGGTAAGAATCAGTTCACCATCTACAGATACAAATATCCCTTTGTACCTGCAGTGAACTTTGAACTAATAAAAAACAAAAACGAAAAATATAATGGAAAAAAAAAAAAAAAATCTCCTTATGTTGGTAAGGATACCCCAAACACAAAACTTGTAGCTTCAGCCCTATTTATTTTATATACAAAATAAATCTTCAGACAAAAAATGTCAATGAATGCATGAACTCAATACACTGAAACAGACTCATATATGGTCAACATCAACACAGATGCATGAAACAAGACTAGTACCAGGCAGAGTTTATAAAGTCTCTTTATAAAAATCCACACACTACATCTAATAAAGGAAATATCTATTAAATATTCAAAGAACTTCATTTACATGATATTAATAGTACACAAGTTTATACAAGCATGCATGCATAGCAGATATAACCCAGATTATTTGTATGATTATGAATACAAGGATGTGCATTTTCTTATCTACACTTGTGAACATGAATGAATGTATGAAAGGTAAATGAATGTTTTTTAGTATGTTAACATGTAATTGTTCAAGCATATATATACATATATAACATATACATATATAACATATATACATATATATAATATATATTTACTTATATAATATACATTGTATATTATATATATACGTATATACATTGTATATTATATATATACATTGTATATTATATATACACATATATACATTGTAATTATATATATATACATATATATACATTGTACATTACATATATACATATATATACATATACATACACATACATATATACATATGCATATACATAATATATGTGTGTATATATACATATACACATGTATATGTATATATACATTCATAAACATTTATATGTATATATACGAGTATATATGTATGTGTATATATATATATATATATTACATTACATATATATAAACACATACATATATATAAATACATATACACATATATAAATACACATATATAAGCATATATTTACATATATAAACATATACATATACATAAACACACACCTATATATATAAACATATACACATATACATAGACACATACATATATATATATCGCATACATAAAATATACAAATATACATATATATATAATATATACATAAATGTTTAAACATGTACATATATATAATATATAACATACATATATACATATAATAACATATTTATATATACACATATTATATAAATGTAAACCTATATAAAGATACATATATATAAACACATATATGCATATACATATATATAATCATATATATAAATATATATATATATATAAATATAATATATAAATATATTTACAATATATAAATATATTTACAATATATAAATATATATACCAATATATACATACACATATTTAAATTTATATGTATGTATTTGTATGTATATATACAAATATATGTGAATACATTTGTATTTCTATGAATATATGTATGTGTATGTTTATATACAAATACATGTATAGATTTAAACATATTCATATATATATATACATATATATACACATGTTTATATACATATGTACATATATGCATACATAAATATATATATATACACACATATACCCATATGAAGTAAATATGTATATCTATCTATTTATGTCATGCTATGTATGTATGTACTTATGTATGTATGTATTTGTCTATATGCATAGATGTAAATATATATATATATATATATATATATATATATATATATATATATATATTTATGTATATATACA
>NC_061820.1:39918224-39928224 GCF_019202785.1 Penaeus chinensis | reverse complement strand
CCACAGCGAGCTTTGGGAATGTCAACTGTACACATTATGAAACCAGTCTAGGTTTTTATCACTTTTTCTACAAACTCTACACATTGAGAACATGAATGGACTGACATCAATTAATTTAGTTAACTGGGCCTGGGAAGGTAGACCAGCATCTCTGAGTGATGAACTGTATAAGGTCGTCGAAGACTGCATCAGTACAACACACAGCATCATGTATCATTATCAGTAAAAAAAGGAAAAAAAAAAAAAGAAAAAAAGAAAAAAAAAGAACAGCGCCATAAAAAAGCATGAGCAAATCTGCACTTCTACAACAATTTGGTATTTTTTTGTTTGTTTGTTTGTTTGTTAACATGCCTTCCTTTGTACAAAACTAGTGCCTCATCCTTGCTGGTCATGTCATGTCTTAAGCGTTATCTTCTCTAGATTTTTAAGAATATTCGCATATAAGTTTATATATGTATATTGATGTGCCATACCTTGCGGACTTATAAAAGAAGAAGAAAACAAATTCTGATAAAATGTGTACATTATTTCAGTATATATAAAAAAGACTCCAAATGGAGAGTGACAATTAACTCCATATCAAAATGTGGGTCAACAAAGAAACATAGAAGAGATTGCACTCTTGGAAAGACTTCCTTAAAACAAACATAGGTATAAACTTTGTTAAGTCTCTCCACATAATTATTGCTTTACCCACAATTCATAAATAACAACTAAGTAAAATATATATATATCATATAATATATATAAATATATAAATTCTATGATAAAAAGAGATTAATCATGACTAGCGAAATCCTAGAGACAATTAAGATGTTCATCTCTACCCTACTTCTATCTCCATTGGTTATTACAATCTTACAATTGCAAGAAACAATTTAGGAATAATTACGACAGGAAAATATGCCTAAACCAGTTAATAATGATCTATAATTGTACTTCCATTATAATAGTTAGCAAGACATACAACAATAAGCAAAAAAGAAAAATGAAAAAGCTAAATTCATTAATAATCACCTCAGATTTAATTAATAATAAACTAAAAAGTATTCTAGGACAAAATCCTATTACCAAATTATAAATCAAAATATTTTGCTACACTTAAATGAAACACACAACACTCCCTAAACTTCTATATGACTCTTGTCGTGAACCACACTGTTAGGCCAACAAGCTCATCCACTCATCAGAAACAGCGGTTCACAGGTTCACCGCCTGATTTGAACAAGCTTGCCCGTGAGAGTCGAGTGTGATCCCACGAAAGAAATATACAAGTCAAGAGCAGAAAACGTTTCCTCTACCACCTAGTGAAAGAAGTGTCAACTTTTCGAGTAGAGAATACTCAGTATCACTACTCGGTACTTGGAGATACATAAACACCAACGTGGGAATTAAAGGTAAATATGGAGTGAAATGGGCATTCAGTCTTCAATAGCTTATTGGTACGTTTTACAAATCTATTCATAAAAATTATTTTTAATAAATTATTAGAAAAAAAAAAAACAACACATGTAAACATTATCATCAGACAAATATGATCATCTTTATTGCTAACAAATTTCCTCTGTATAATATTACTGTCATTCATCAATCTTTATTCTTATCAAAACGTTTAATGTAAACTGTAATGACGAGAAACTACAAAGCGAAACAGCTCAACACCATTTCGTATGTGTTATCACACCTAGCTAACTAAGAAAAAAGAACCAGCAAGGATGGCAATATCAAACATCTGGCAGACATATCAGAAGGATCGAGTTTCAGACATAATATAATATGCAGAATGGTGGAGGGTGCAGGGCTAAACTTCGCAGGAGTTCGGTTCATACCAGCTCATTTCACGATCCTGGAATGAACAACACCGAAACTGTCAATCTGAAGGTCACCATAAACTGTTGTGTCATACCCCTGAACGTCTCAATTGGTACTTCATTTAACAACTCTGGTTGGTGTTTTTTTAAAACCTTAAAAGACATTATCATGGATCAGTGGACATACTGCAATGTTCTGAGTCATAATCACCACAAAAAAACTAATTATGTACTTGAAACCAACATAGGAGCAGCTATTTGGTTGGACAGTTGAAAAGGAAAGCAATCTAAGCTTCTTTGATTAATGAAAGCAAATTGTCAATCATGATAAATGAAAAAAAAAAAATTACAAAAATTAAGACATTTTCTGCAAAATAAACACTGTAAAAGGAAGCATAAATTTTGGTTATCTACAGCATAAAACTTGCATGTCCAGTCACTCCTTTCTGACTCAAATAACATGATAATATAATAAAACCTGGTGATCATAATTAGATCGTGCATTTGTTGAAGTACCGAGATTCTGGGCCATCTGTGCAAATATGAGCCTCTTCGGTACGGTGAAAAGTCTTGCCTGTGCAAAATTACTGCCAAAAATTTGTATGGACAAGACTACTTCCCCCCCTAACTGCCCATCTAATAAATCTATCACATAATATGTAAGGCTTGCTTGAAAAGCAAATCAACGACTCACTCACTCACTCACTCTCTGACTCTCTGACTCTCACACACACACACACACACACACACACACACACACACACACACACACACACACACACACACACACACACACACACACACACACACACACACACACACACTCTCTCCTCTCTCTCCTCTCTCTCCTCTCTCTCCTCTCTCTCTCTCTCTCTCTCTCTCTCTCTCTCTCTCTCTCTCTCTCTCTCTCTCTCTCTCTCACACACACACACACACACACACACACACACACACACACACACACACACACACACACACACACACACACACACACACACACACACACACACACACACTCACACACTCACTCACACACTCACTCACACACTCACTCACACACTCACTCACACACTCACACTCACTCACACTCACTCACACTCACTCACACTCACTCACACTCACTCACACTCACTCACACTCACTCACACTCACACTCACTCACACTCACTCACACACTCACTCACACACTCACTCACACACTCACTCACACACTCACTCACACACTCACTCACACACTCACTCACACACTCACTCACTCACTCACACACTCACTCACACACTCACTCACACACTCACTCACACACTCACTCACACACTCACTCACACACTCACTCACACACTCACTCACACTCACTCACACACTCACTCACACACTCACACACTCACTCACACACTCACTCACACACTCACTCACACACTCACTCACACACTCACTCACACACTCACTCACACACTCACTCACACACTCACTCACACACTCACTCACACTCACACACTCACTCACACACTCACTCACACTCACTCACACACTCACTCACACACTCACTCACACACTCACTCACACACTCACACACTCACACACACACACACTCACACACTCACACACTCACTCACACACTCACTCACACACTCACTCACACACTCACTCACACACTCACTCACACACTCACACACTCACTCACACACTCACACACTCACACACTCACTCACACACACACTCACACACACTCACACACACTCACTCACACACTCACTCACACACACACACTCAGGCAGATGTACAAGCATGCACACACACACAGACACCTGCAGACGCATACAGGCATAGACATGCACACAGGCACAGGCACAGACACAGACACATGCATACATAGGTATAGACACACGCACACAGGCACAGACACATGCACACATACACTTGAATGTTACCAGATTCTATAAATAATAATAATAATAATAATAATAATAATAATAATAATAATAATAATAATAATAATAATAATAATAATAATAATAATAATAATAATAATAATAATAATAACAACAATAATAATAACAATAATAAAAGACTCCATTTCACAAAACTGTAAGTATGTATAAAAATGAATAAAAATAATCTGTAGAATGATAAGCAACATTACCCAAAGCAAGTACGTGTAATCTGGTAAACTTCAAAATATATACAAATCAAGAGCAGAACTCTTCTGGAGGAAATAAAGTTAGTAGTCTGGTCCTGCTTTTTAATCTACCATTTTCCTATTTAGGGCAATCTGGCTGTTAAAACAATTACATAAAAAATAAAAAAGATAGATGACCGGATATGTCATTAAGAAGCCATCAATGCACTGTGCTATCTTGCATCTACATCAGCAAATCAACCTTCATATTTCTTTTGAAGTCTTTGCACACAAGATGTATTTGATGATTTTTATACTGCCTACTCCTCCTGCCAATTAACCAGCTATTCTCCTTCTATGACGTATGAAGATGCTGAAAGGTTCAATAAGGATGAAAAAGATTCAGTAAGTAGGGAATAGACCTAATTTAGCAAGAAAAATATGACTGTTTGCCTATCAAATAATTCTAATAAAAGTTCATAGAAACATAGAAATGTGTGTATGTGAATGTGTGAGCAACAGCCTGTATGTACGTCTTGCTATTTACAACAGCAACGTAGGCAAACATATTGGACCATCTGCAACGTGCCCTCTTGTGATTTTATGCTATATTAGTATTACACATCACACCCTACTCTTCCAGCAAAATGCACTTTTTTGGGGGTATTTTCCTACAATTCTCTCACTTGTTTGCAACACCCCCTCTGTCACTACCTAAATATAAAAAATAAAAGAGAATTATATCTGGTGCAAAACAGCCAAGACATCTTTGATCAAGCTATGACTGAAAGTACAAGGAACATCAAAGGTGTCAATTAAAGTGAATGTGGAGTAAGTTGTATGGTTCATATAATACCTAAAACTGGAAAGAAATTACTAAAAGTATTAGAATATACATATATAGTATAATTGTCTAAATATACATACCTAGGCATATCTCAGCAAGTATGTGTGTATGTACATTCCATTTTCTTAAATAATTCATAAAAATTATATCAAATAAACATTCATATTATGAAAATAAACCTTAGTAAGAAAAAAAAAAAAAAAAAAAAATCCATACCTAAGGAAAAGACACTATAAAGCAGCTTCCTTGAGCCTCCTCAATTTCCACGCCACCTATTACTTGTAAATGACAGCAGTTTATCAACCCCTTCAATAATCTAACTTCGATTCCTCTGAAGTCATCAATGATTTTATTTGGTTCAGCGATCAATAGTCTATGAACTCAAACCTTTCCCACAGTACGGTAACTTATAAAAAAAAAATTCATGAGGATATAGGATACATGAAGAGGAATTACAATCCAGCAGTGTGTACCTGCCTAATAAATTACGTATAGACAACTACAACCTGGCAACCTTGGCAAGAGCCAAATGCAACCTATACTCAACCTTAACTTCTAATCTATGTGTCAACCTTAGTAAATATATCAAAGAAATTATATGACCATCAAGTTTCGAAAAAAGTCTAGATATAATATTCAGTGTGATATAAGAACAAAGAAAATGCAAACTGAAGACTCCTATATGTTAAATATATGCTATAGCCTCTATACCCTAAACCATCTGGTGAATGTACAACCCAGTGATGCCAAACCAACCAAACAGCATTTATCTGTTTTTCTATTTATTTTAATGATTACTGAGAAACACAGCAAGGTCTTCTGCCCACATCGCCACCATTAACACATTAAAATTTCAAGCTTTACAAAAATCCCTCTCATACTCTAATTGAAAAGTATGTACCAAAAAAAACTACAAAATCATGCACCTTCCTATAACTGTAAAGACAAATAAAGGTTTATAAATGTTGCCCTAAAATTTGAATATGCATTTTTTATCAAGCTCTACAACACCTGGATAAACACTAAAGTCCCATCTAAAAAGAAGAGTGTATATATTCCTAGGATATATACATACATTACTTGTGTATATGTCTACATAGGACATAGAAAAATGTTCATATATCTGAAACAGCCTACATCTACCTATGAGTGCTGTCCTATTACTAAATCCTTACTCCTCCTGAAATTAAAGAGCTACAATATAAGCTTTCAATTAGATAATGAATATTCTCTCATAATTATACCTTTGCCCTTAGACCATCTACATACACACATCAAATGGTAAATTTTGGAATGCTTTCATAATTTCAAATCTAAAACTGTTTCCCATGGTTATGAAGTGTTAATTCATTTGTGGAAGTTTCTATATCAAATGCCTAGTAACACTTATAATCAGCTCTTCTTCCACAATTTGTTTAAAAAAACAAGTAAGTTTTATAGTGATCTAATCTTCTATAAAAAGTTGTTTATCAATATAATATAAATTTCAGTTACTAAAGGGTCAATTACTAGGCTACCTGATATCATTTTATCCTATTCCTTGAATTTCAAGAGAGGAAAACTAATCTTATAACTTTTGCTGTTGTTAGTAATATACTGTGAATAACAGTAACAACAATAATCCTAATCTTGGGGGGTAAAAATGGTGAAGTAAACTGATGAGTTTAGGAAGGCCTATTATTTGACTCTTTGGTGACTAAATGTTTGTGAAGCCATCTATGTGTAAGCATAATTGACAAAACTACAGTGGACAGTGTGTGTGCGTGTGTGCAACTGCCATGCAAAGATACACAGCGTCCCCTGAGATATCTAGTAATGTTTGGCAAGTTATTTGGTGCCAATGGCAGAGATATTCCTAGCATATGTGAATGATCCTAATGGCCGTATTGTGAATTCCTGTTATTCCAGTAGGTCTGAAACTATAATAATGTCAAACAAATTATTGAAAACTGAAAAATATAGAGCAACAGCAACTTTTCAATGGAAATCTAGAAGTTTGCTGTTGAATCATTGATGTTGGCTACAGTCATGCACACTATAGTTGTGCTCTATTATTTTTTTTTACACTTAAACGGCTTCACTAGTACTTCGTCACCATGAAGTCTATTCTTAGGCATACTTGACCTCTGTTTTCCCCATTCCTAGACTTTTCTGGAAAAAATTGTTTTAAGTTTTATTAACCCTGAAAGTCATCAGCCATGATTGCAGCTATTCATTGAATGCACAGAAAATCCTATTCTCCACAATTGCATCAGGCCTGTAATATAGTTGCAGGATCTTTTCAAACAGCTCTTTCATTCCATACAACATTTTCATTGAGATGCACATACAATCCACCACCTAGTACCGCTTGGGAAGTTACCTTCAGCAAGACCTATGATTTCCCCCCCCATATCTCTCACTCCCTATGTAAGCCACTTCCTGCCTGAGCCAATGAAAGTCATGTTTTCTCACCTCTACCTTCACACGAATGTAAATTAGTGTGGGAAGTAATAATTTTAGTGCTGTATGGCATATTTCATCTGGGCAAACTATTTCTTTTCCTCTTCTCATATTTCCTATCCACTATACTATTACAAATCACCGAGTTCCATCCAGATATATCATTGAGCCAAGCAGGAGGGTCTGCAATTCATGAGGGTTACTATCATTCTGACAATAACATTATAATAATGATTAAGAGTAGTATCAGTAGTATTTTCATGAAAATTGATAAAATAAAACATTGATAAACAAAAATCACAGTGGATAGGCCATGTATACATATCAGCATCAACAGGTTAGCTAAACAACAATCATCCAAAACTAGATGTTATAGCAAAAATAAAGAAAAAGTACCTAGAATTGTCTGTAAATCTTCCTTAACCTATGTGCTGCTGACACTAGCAATACTGGTCCTGATGGGATCAGCAATGACACTAGCTGGAGTAAGCCTATGAAAAAAACTAGAGAAATTGCAAGGTAAAACAAGAAAAAAAAAGAAATGATGAAAAGGGCAAAGTATTCCTGGAACTTGCACTACCCATAAAAATTAAATTCTTTCCACATAATCATATGGCATGTATTTTATCCAATACAACTGAAACCTAGCTGTGATCTGTGATGAATGGCCTAAAATCTTAGGATGAAACTTATTGATATCTATATGGGCTCAAGCAGCTGTGGCTTACATTCTCTCAGCACTCCAGGAAAAGGTCAACAAACCTCTGCCATACACATTCTGTCAAGATAGAATCGGGAATCATCGCATATTTAAAGCCAAGGGAGTGCTTATCAGCACAAGGTTAGTGGCCAACTCTTGGGGTCTTGTAAATATTAACTGGAACTTTTAAGGAAATAATAAAAAAGTTAATTGTCCACTTTGTTACCACTGACTTATAAGGGAATTCTGCCCTCTGCAAACCACCTTATGGGAGGAATCCCATCCCACTGTCCCCTGTGAGGCCATTGGCTCTGATAAACAACTGTGGCCATAACTTTCTGCACACAATGAAAAAAACTATGCAGTCCTATTCTAAGTGTCTATCATTATCCGCCTCAGTAAAATTGTGCCAAGGCATGTCACAGATTTAAGGGATTATCCCTGCCTCCAACATGGAAATTGGATTGTAAACCTAATAACCATTTCAGATTTGAAGTCCATTTGCAGCTAGCTAAAACCTATTAACTTAATCGCTTTGTGACGGTATTATAAATCTCTCAGTGTCATAGACTCTGGTGATTTGCAGCAACCATCCAGCCGCTGGGCACGGGAGCCTGCTACATGTAGCAGAACCCGGCAGATCAAGCTGTTTGTTATGACGGCTATACACGTGACCCAGCAGTAACCGGTTAATATCATCTTTTGAATGGTTACATTAAATATTTTCTTATAATTAATGACAAGTTCATGAAATCCAAATTCTGGCCTTTCAATAGTTCACAAATATCAGGGTTCTGCTGGTCTTTTAATTTTGCATGACCAACAACACCTAAAAACTTACATTCCAGCTTGAAGTGGGAGGTCACCAAAGGTAGACCCAGCGCCTAGCTTACTGTCAATATTGAGCATGGAAAAAGGACCAGGTTTCCACAATGATGCCAAACGACTGCCGTTAATCAGCTGAGACCTGACACCCACCCTCCTGCTGCATTACCAAGCCAGGGGCTCTGCCACCACAGCATTTGTCGAGATCTAGTTTCTTAATTCTCTTTGCCTATGTAGTTCTTTCCTCTCTCTGAAATGGCCTTCAATCATCACTGTATTAGTCGTTTATTACTAAATAAATAAAAAATAAATAATCAAAAGCCTGTATGGAGACAGAAAAAAATTAGGTAATGGCCATAAATATATAAATCCAACACACTTAAGCATACATAATATTAGCAGAAAGTCAAAAGCCCACAATCGCTTACCAAAGGTACACCCCCAGTGACAGCAATCAGCACCTTTAGCCATCTGTCTATGCCCCCCCCAAAACAAAAAGGGTTGCCGCCCCAATTCTTGATACAAACTTGCTGACCTCCCTGTCTCATCATCTTCAAACAACAATCAAGGGAATTGCATTACAGAATTTGGACCTAAATTGAATTATGCAATCATTCTTTCAGACCCCATGCCCCCTCCTATTACTCCAACCAATAGCGCGATCTAAGTCACCCCTGAAGTGGAAATTGGTCCCAGTTTTGTCAGAAATGGCACCGTCGAATATCTGGTCAGAACTTAACCTCTTTTCTCCATGCAAGTACCATCCTACTGCTGTGGTATAAGAGTATTATATGCTAACAGGCTAACTTGAATCCCTAACTGTAAATGTGTAAAATCCTTTAACCTAAATAATAAAAATAAAAAAATAAAAAAACTCACAGGTTTTATATCATGTAACTCAATCATTAAAAAAAGAAAAAACACACACACCTAATATGCCAGCCTAACGGAGAAGAAAAAAAAAAACACACACAAGACTACATAAATATTGAATCTATAACATTAACTTTAAATATGTGAAAACCCGCCCCTTGAATGAAAACACAAGACACAACAACGGCAGATAATCATCCAAGAAAAGAAATAAACCTGAAAATAAGAGGCCAAGCGGCTCGGTTAGCGTAATTATCTGACCTGAGTGAAGTCTTGTTCCACGTCTCCGTATAGATCAATGTCCACATCCGCCATGTTGATGAGCGGAGGCCTTTTCAAACCCTCCTCCTCACCTGTAGGAGAGAAACTTTCGTTATTCCGGGCG
>NC_061820.1:39908224-39913224 GCF_019202785.1 Penaeus chinensis | reverse complement strand
AATTGTTGTCATACATATCACATCCAGAATTTCTCAGGTCATATTGTCCTCACTGCACTGAGTCTGACATTTTCTCATTACCACGAATCCCAAGACTGGCCCCCTATATTTCGTAAGGTGTATATATATATATATATATATATAACAATGTCGAATAATAATTATATTCTAGACTTCTATCACGTTATATGCTCCACCGTGCGTTGATTTTTTTCCAGTTGCATAAATTGGTTGATTCAGTTAGACGGAAGACAGTCCTTTTACCTTCTTCGCTAGCATGGTCCTTGCATTTCTGAAGAATGATACATTATCTGCCTAATTTCTACATGTCATTTCCTACTGTTATCATCTGTCTATTGTCCCTTTTGCAATTCCTCGCGCATCATCAACGGAAGTTCTTAGTCCGTAGCTGCCTGGTGTACTGGGCTTTGATATATTGTCCTCACAAAACTTGCATCCTTATGTAACAGTAATAATAATGATAATAATAATAATAGTAATAATAAAAATATTAATGATAATGATAATGATAATAATAAGAACAACAATAATAATAAAATAATAATAATAATGAGAATAATGATAATGAAAATAATAATGATGATAATAATAATGATAATGTTAATAATGAAAATAATGATGATAATGATAATGAAAATAATGATGATAATGATAATGAAAATAATGATGATAATGATAATGAAAATAATGATGATAATGATAATGAAAATAATGATGATGATACTGATAATGAAAATAATGATAATGATAATGAAAATAATGATGATGATAATGATAATGAAAATAATGATGATGATAATGATAATGAAAATAATGATGATGATAATGATAATGAAATAATGATGATGATAATGATAATGAAAATAATGATGATGATAATGATAATGAAAATAATGATGATGAGGATAATGAAAATAACGATGATGATAATGATAATGAAAATAATGATGATAATGATAATGAAAATAATGATGATGATAATGATAATGAAAATGATGATAATTATAATGAAAATAATTATAATAATGGTAATGATAATAATAACAACAAGAGTAATAATCATAATAAAAAAGTAATAATAATAATAATAACTGTAGTAGAAGTATTCTTTCGCATAGCTTGAATAACACCTCTTCTCACGCAGACATTGTTCTTAACACTATCAACTAGCCTAAAAAAAGGCGTTGTCTAGTCTGCGCCCCTTGTTAAAATTCCACAATTCCTTAATATTTGTTTTTGAAAAGAGGCATAAGGGTACACTTATATCAAGAAAATTAGGTATATAATCTTATAATAATGTAAGTTACACACACACACACATATATACTATATATATAGATATGTATATGTATATATATATATATTTATATGCATACATATATTTATATATATAGCATATATATATATATATATATATATATTACACATAAACACGTATATATGAATATATATATATACATATTATTATAGATTGATAGATAGATAGATAGATGGAGAGAGAGATACTGAGAGATAGAGAGAGAAAGTATATTTTTTTACACGCTTATTTAGAATTTCACAGTCAGCCGATGGGATTTAACATTTGTTGATTAGTATTTTCATTCTATTGCACGTAACTAACTCTGAATGAAAGGCTTGGTCAACACATTTTAAGCCAGTTGTTAAGTTTTATCTTTGCTTCATTCATACATTTCCCACGATTAATACTACCAATAAACATTTTCATGGTGTGGGTAACACGGTCGCTCACACCTGGATGCATATAACTCATATTGACTCATATTTTGGATTCAGACGCCAGTATGTATATGTTACATGGCCTTTCCAATATTAGTTCACATTATAGAAGGTCTATACAATGTTTTATAGACCTTGAAAATGTGTGGCATATCGAGTGTGGGTCGAAAAAATAGTGTTTTCGAAAATGCAGTTTGGAGAGAGTGATAAAATTTAAAGTAAATTAACCTCATCTGATGTTTAAATAATTACATATTGCCTCTTGCAGTTACCCCTCATTCAAATTGGCGGGAAAATGAGAAAAATCTAACCGTCTGTTTTCCCCTTATCATGGATCCTAGTTGTTGCTCTTATCAAAGAAAACGTGAAAGGCCTCCAATGACTCAACTCTTCACGTGTTTTTTCGCGCACCAACCATCCACCATGCCCTTCGTTTCTGTTCTAATCTTTGGCAAGTACCCTTCGTGTCGTGGATAAGAGAGGATAACCCTTCGGCGAGAAACAAGGGCTCTCGTTGACGAAGAAAACGGCGATGTCTCATTCAAAATGGGAGTGCGTGTGTTTGTCGCCAGGAACACAGCCAGGTACCGAGTCACTTTACCTTCAACTGCTGCTGAATTGTACAGATCACTGGCTTCAACTCGTTTTGTTGCCTTGTCGTAAATTATATCTACAGGTGATATTCTCTTTACGTAGAATGTACATTATATACTATTCATGTTACAGTTTATAACAGAATATCGGAAACATGACAAAAAAAAAAAAATTATCTTCATATAAACGAACATTATTCTTAACCAACAAATTAGCTAGACAATCTGTCTCATAAAATCTACGACCTATAATGAATAAAAAGGTCACTTATAAGACTGATATATACAATGGAACATAGACGCAGCATCAAACATTACTTGTGACACCAACGAAATAAAGGCACAAATAAAAATCCATAATTAAGGATAGGCGAGAGACAATGAGGCAGTGGAGGGTACTTATTTTAAACACTGGACAACAGATTGCAAGAAAGACTGCATACGGACTTCTTATCACGTTTATTCCGAGTGATATGAATTCAATTATAACTGCCCTTTTTGCAGTGTTATCTGCTTATTTTCTATAATATGACAATTCTGCAATTATACGACTCCTTTTTGTATCTTCAAACATTTACTAACGGTCACTAATTACGCTCTGAGTCCAGAGTTGTGTGTTGCCAGTCGAGAAAAGGACGAGAGGGAGAAGTAGATATTGAATGCAATTTAAGTATGAAATCAATATCTTTTAGACACATTTATTTGTTATTTGAAAAAAAAAAAATCATAAATAAGAACTCGTAAGCCAGAATTCCATGCTTACAAAATCTTCTAACATCCGTCTACTAGTTGATTCATCCCTAGACTGCTATTTCTAAAGTATAATGATTAGTATAGCCAGTTGTATATTAATTAGTATAGTGATTAGCATAGCCAATTGAACAGTAAATAGTATAGTGAAATAATAGCACAAATAGTTTCTAATGACCCCATAGTAATAGTAATTAGTATGAGGAAATACTTTTTAAAAATGTGAACCCTTTTACACAACAACAGAGTCCATGACATGTTCCTTAACATAATCAACTTATTTGCAAGTGTGACGGAGCATTCAGTACAAAGGATTCTGTAATATCACCAGTGAATCTGAAGGTCACATGACTCTCACTACTTGTTATTGTGGCTCGATGTTCCAACACACACACACACACACACACACACACATTCACACACACACACACACACAAACACACACACACACACACACACACACACACACACACACACACACACACACACACACACACACACACACGCACACGCACACACTCACTCACTAGCAAAATCTTATTTTTTTCATGGTGGAAAACAGGATTGGGTTTAAGCATATGTGTTTGTACTTGGACAAGTGCAACTTTTCATGTACTTGTACTTGGAGTTTAGAAATTTAATATTTCTTGTACTTGCACCTAGACCCAAAGTACCTGAAAATACCAAATACATTAAAGTACAAACAAGTACATTGTATTTAACCAAAAGTTATTTACTGTACGGTGTATATAATATATTCTAGCGAACTTTTTGGTGATACTTCGGGTAAATATGTACATTGAGCGTTATGATATTGTAGTGTAATATAGGATAGCGGAGCATAATTATGTAGTATTTGCTACAGTAGACTTTTGTGCTTTACGAATCTGTGACAGGATTTTTTTTTATCACAGAGTACTTATACAAAGACATGTGTTTGGACTTGGACTTCAGTACATAGCCAAGTGACTGTACTTGCACTTGTACTTGAAATATACCCAGATACTTAGACTTAAGTACAGTCGCCTGTTGGAAAAACACACTGCCTATCGAATTCCTTTAAAACAACCTGCGCTTGAACCTCCCCTTTCTATAAGACGAAAGTAACAACCAGACAGAGATATTTACATCAGCAAATACGTTATATCGTCGACTTTTTATATCACAAGGGACATTTTTAAAACTGTGTATAGGAAATTGATTACCCATTTACGATGATGAAAGTGGTATTTACATTCATATTGTTGTGTATTATATTTCACTAATCAATATGTATAGGATATGAATTAGATTTAAGGTGAGTAAATGTTATGTGAATTGCTCTCCTAGTTTAGGGGAGCTATGTAAGTGATATTAATTTTCCTTCTATTAATATACTCTACAGAATATGAATGTTATTAGCATTCTAAATATTTCAATTGTATTTTATCACTAACAGAAAGCGAGCGGAGGTTAACGAGATATCACAGACGGAGGAATAACCAAGAGTGGATGTTTATTTATGCGAATAAAACTAATCTAGACATAGCACTATGCCGAAAGATGCGATACTTAGTAGTTATAACGTAGGGCACTCATGTAGTGATGTTAAATTAATAGATTAGACATTGAAAAAAATATATAATAACAATAATATCCAATCTGATCATATAACATGTAGGTACTTACAGTGAGAGAGGATGTGGTAGGGCAGAGGGAGACAGAGAAGGAGAGGAGACAGAGAAGGAGAGGGAGACAGAGAAGGAGAGGGAGACAGAGAAGGAGAGGGAGACAGAGACGGAGAGGGAGAGATGGCTGGGGTGGAAAGGCTATGTGAGAGGTGGGAAGGGCGAAATAATCATAATTTTGTTTATTCCGTTTATCACAATATTCAACATGTTCGATATGATAAGCTATCTG
>NC_061820.1:39898224-39903224 GCF_019202785.1 Penaeus chinensis | reverse complement strand
ATTTTACCAGCACAATATTTATATATTTAAAAAAATAATTAGTTAAAACTGATGAAAAATGAATCATGGTTTTATAATTACAAAGACCTGAGTCAATTTTAAAAGACTGTTCTATTGAGAAAGTTCAATACTTTTGGTTACCATTATCATGTGCTGTTTGGTCACTCCATCCCATACCACTTCTATCACTTCAGATAAAAAACTGTCAATGTTGACACTGTCACTCTCTGTGGTTTATCAATTGATCTGAACAAGTTTTCTTTATCACTGGGTTCACAGCTCCATACAAGGGATTAAAGTTCACAAAACAAACTCTTTCTGTAGCCATCTCCTGCTCTGCATTATTTTTAGATTCACTGATAATGATGAATCCAGTTGATAAAAACATTCAGTTTCAGAAATTGTCACCTACTAGCCCCCAAGATGTATTTATTATTTTATAGTTAAATAAAGCTTAACTTGTTTTTTTCTAAAACTTAAAATCACTATTGGCATCAGTATATTTGGATTCATGGGAGGAAAACTAAGTCTTCAGTTTTGCTTTTTTTTTCTAAACCAATACACTTTTTGATCCTGGGTCTTTCAAAGTTTCATTATTCAACTGTAATCAAAGTAACCAGCTGACATTAACAGTTAAAAATACAACGCTTCTTGCACATTTCTCGATGGAAACACTTAGTTCAGATTTCATAGAACAGGATTATTAGCAGGGATTCCTTGCAGGCAGGTGGAGCCCCTACTGGAATTAATATTATAACACCTTTTTTTATCATAACTGGAGCATATTTAATTCATTCTTACTGGCGGTCCTAAAGGAAATCTTGTAATTTCCTCATGGTATTACTTCGTGATGGTGTATGTGTAACATTACCATCTTCTTTACAATTACATTACCTCTCCAATCTGGTGTTTAATTTGGTAAACGCTTCCTTGACATGGCTCAGTTTCTTAGACAAACCCTGTTTAAATATACTTATTAGTATACACAACCATAAATAATTGGTTTTGATTTCTTTCATTTCAGTTACCATTCTAATCTGCTATTGCCATCTTTATCATGACTCTTTTTAATAACAAGTCTAATCTTTAGTTATTTAAGTTTTTTTCCAAATGCTTATGAGGAGTTTAGTAAGTAAAAGACTACCTCAATTTTTTATGCTTTTCGAGGTTCATCAACAAGAAAATACCTAACGATTAAAAATGTAATATTGCGTTTGAGTTTATATACAATTATTTTGATATTTAACTCAATATCGCTGGGAAAATGCTATGCTCATTTTAGATTTTTTTTTGTGAAACGTTTCCGCATGCAGATGGCTGTGCTAGTGCTTAGCCACAAAGGAGTCAATTAGTAGATCTTGTGACCTTACCTAATTTCACCTTTCCTTGAATTTGTAGGAATTTTTTTTTTTTTCTACTAAAGCTATCAGTATCAATGGTGTTATTTTTATTATGGAAACTATAATCACTATAATGTTATTGACACAAGTAGTGGCAATATAAGATAACATAAATATTTCCAAAAATCAAGGAAAAGGGTAAACAGGTGAGACAAGGAGTACTCATGGCATGTATGTCAGTTTGTGGTTAAAACATAAATCAACTGTACCTCTCTGATACTCAATTTCATGAATAAATACTGGTCTCCTCTACTGGCAATCCTCTGTTTACAAAACCCCTTTCTGAAATTTACAACATGATAAATTTAACTTCTGAATTTGGTAATTTATGAAGTATATCATTAGTGGCTTTGATGGAACTCTTCATTTCTTGTTTATATGTTAACTTCAATGATAGATTTTTGGACCTTGGATATTTTACATTCCTCTTCCTATATCAAAGAAATAAATATTGTGTTAATGCTGTCATTTGAGTTATCCTTGTTTATATATATATATATATATATATATATATATATATATATATATGGTAATACCATTAATTCTATGTATTCTTAAAAGTATAGGATATAAACAATACACTTAGTTTCCTTTCATAATTTATTTCCTAATGGAAGAACATAAAGACTGTTTATGGACCACATATATTTTGCTTATCCACACAAAATAATGTTCTGGTATTGAAGAGTTACACTAATGGCTAATATTAACCAGCTGCCCTTCCCAGGAAAGCTTTTTTCTTGGTTTTATTTAAGAAAATCACACATTTTCAAAATCACTGATGAATTTATAACCAGAGACTTACACTGAATGATTAAAGAAGTTAATGAGAGCATTTATATGCTATGTAAACATCTTTTACATAAATCAATTGCTCTAATATCTGGTAGAGCCTCCTTTTGCCTTTATCACTGCTTCGATACTCTGTTCCATACTCTCATACAACCTAAGTTATAAATTTAATTTGAATGTTGTTTCAATCTTTGTTTACCTTGTCCAATTGTTTTTAAACACTGCAGACTCAATTTTCTTTGCAATATAGTCAATAGGGTTCATATCAGAACAATTACCAGGCTTTCCAAAACTGTCAGCTTATGTTTGGCTACCCAGATCTTAATCTTTGCAGTGTGGCAGGGAGCACTGTCCTGCTGGATAACTGCTTCACTATCCTCAGAATAGTGGATTAGAGATAGAACTGCACAGTAGTAATACTCTCTGTTAACTGTTCCACTGATTTTGTACAATCAGCCAACACCTTTGCTAGTAATGCAGCCCGACCATGATACCACCACCATAGTTACCTGTGGGATTCAGGCATTCAGGAAGCTATTCCTCTCCTTTTCTTCTTCTACCTGATACAGGCTAATCACTTATTAAGCAAAATCTACTCTCAACAGGACTTTTTCCCAATTGAAACCACTGGCTTCTTCTTGGCCCTACAATACATTAAACCACTCTCCAGAAATCTTCTTCTCGCTGTTCAACCACTCAAGTCTATGTCAAAATTCTTCTTGAGCTCATCGGTTACTGAGCTAGATGCCCGCTTTCTATCTTTTAGGGCAGCCCTTATAATGACTCTGTCCTCTCCTTCTGTTGTCTTCTTTTTCATGCCTCTGCCTTCCCTGTTTCTGTTCCTTTGTGCTTCTTAAATATCTCCTGCACAGTAGACCTTGCTACTGTCATACTTTCAGCAATTTTATTGCAGCTGCAGCCTTCTTTATAGATAGCAACAACTGTCTTCCGTGCTCAAACTAGGAACAGGGGCCATGCATAAATTGGGCCTAAGTAATCAAATACTGTTTTTTCAAAGATATGTGGGTAATTAGAATGCAAAAAAATCTTCATGTTACATTTCAAAATTAATTTGCTTGAAAAATCATTTACCTCACCAAAATATTTGAAGAACTTTTGGTAAAACAGGTGAAAATGTGATGAAAACTGCAATAAATTGGTCAAGTACAGATTATTTGAAGTAACAAAGTAACAGAAACCACAATTAAAGCAAGGCTAGACAGAAATATTTTTTTTTATAGCAAAGCCTTTTCCTCGGTAATCTACATGAAACTTTCAATGATTCTTATTGCATTTTATGTGCGATTAAAAAAAAAAATTCATAGAAACAGTGAAGCTGGTGATAAAAACTCCCAAATATTAAGCAATATCTTTCTTAACATATTTCTGATTATATTTCCTTCATCTTATCAAGTTTCCATCTGAATATACTAAGTAATAGAACCAAAATTTTGAAATGAGCTGAAAGTGCAAGAGTGGCCAGTTAATTTTGGCCAGTAGTGTGTATGGACTGACTAAAGTCTAAATTAATTTTTTATGCAAATACTGCAAAATGCAATTTTGTGATCATACGACAAATTCATCATGTTAGATAATAACATCTGTAAGTCCTTATTTCATCATTGTAAAAACAATGGCAACTCTGTCATCATGGTCATAAAACATTATAAAAATTAGGAGATTCGAAGCTGCACATATGATGCATTAATTGGGCATGGCTCCCCCCAGGCTTGACCAACCAGCCTCCAGTTGGTCACCTCTGACAGAGGAAACTAGACAAATTTATCATATCTGGCACAAAGGATACTAAATCTATTCTTCCCATTAAAAGCCTGTAATAAGGGTAATATACAGTTAACATGAAAGATGGGACCTGTAGAAATTTGCTTTTATGACGTAATGAAAACATACTGGATAAATTAATCTACATTATATTTAGATACATATGAAAATTAGATATTTAATTCTGATACAAATAAAATGTACTTAACTGAAAGATGAAAACTGGACCACCTTGTAAAAGACTTTTCAAATACCTCAGAAATAGATCCATTAAAAAAAAAAAAAAAAAAAAAAAAAAATGTATAACATAAACAATCACTATTCCTTGTAGTTAAGTTACTTTACAAACATTCTCTCAAAATTAAATACAAAGTTACAACATAGTTAATACTAAAACTTACCATTTTATCCATAGACATAACTTATTTGAAACTTTCCTCTCCTGAATGGATCACAGAATTACTCAGTTGTTCCTCTGTCCAGCTTCAAACCTGCTAACCACACTGCCTTAAATGTAAAAGACATATATGTTATGACTCAACATAAAAAAAAATCTACAAACTATTGACCACAGGAATGAACTTAACAAAAGTTGCTGTCATTTCCTATCTCCTATTTTTTGTGTCACACAAAAGGTAGGAGATGGATTGAAGGATTGACAATAATTAACTGTGATACTGATGATAAAACTGGCTTTTTATTAAAAAATAACAAATGAGAGTAATAGTTCATAAAACTTCATTATGAATAAACTGTCTTTGAAAATCAATTCCATGATAATATAAAGTTACAGGTCAGAAACAAGATACAAAGAATATCAATACCATGGTTATGTTATAGCTATATTGTTGATATTCAGGGAACCTTATAACCTGTTGTAAAAGTTGGGTTGTGCAGTCAAGGGAGTGCGGTGCTAGTAGAATCCAACACCTGAGGTATTATGCAATGATACAAGAGATTTTGAGGAGTGTATATAGGTGTCTTTAACTTGGGATTAAGGGCAATAATCCAATATTAATGACAGAA